>NC_079474.1:5547640-5850670 GCF_026230105.1 Diorhabda sublineata | reverse complement strand
AACCTGAGGTAATAATATTCTAATCAGACAACTATCTATGTGAAATTTGAATTTTGAAATTGGTAGGCTGTTATACTTATAGCGACAATTGCGTTGCTAAGGAAACTTTCAAAGTAATCCAATAGCTCTGAATTGATTTGAAAATTTTGAGCTCAGTAGTTATTTAGAAGTTATTTTCAATATTATAAAGTAAAAAATGTATGATCCCGAGTTTTATTTGACTCCACCGGAATTAGTAGAAGTAGCCAAAGTAGCGTCACAAAAATTATTGCCAGCTGAATCCGGAAAATTTACGAAGCTGCTTATGGAATGGAAGTTGAAAAAAAAAACATGCAGTTCATTGTTGGAAACGGTCTTATTTGCTTATTTTAGAAATGTTATAAAAACAAAAACCATCAACAGTGTGGTTAAATTGTTCATGAATTTTATTTACTGGTCTAGGCTGTTCTTGTATTCAGGATTCGAGAAACTTGTGGAAATTTTGAAATCGGCCAGGTGACATTAGATGATATTGAAGATTCAGGAGCGTTATTACTTGTGAAACTTGAGGAAACAAAGAATGATGTAAACGGGAGATTTGTAATTACTAAAAAATTTTACCGAATATACATAGGCAATGTTTCAATCAGAATATAGATGGAGATCAGTTCGATGAGGTTTCCGAAACAGTGACTAATTCTATTCAACTTGAAAATGCTTACTCATTCACTGATCATTTATTTTGAAGATCGTCTGCTACACATTTAGTTGAATCTGGGGGAGGCTTGATGATGCTAAAGAAACAACGGTTGGAAGTCATGAACGGTCGCTAAAAGGTATGTTGATGAATCGGTAGCACATAGTACAGAAATAGATAATAAAGTGTTTAGAACGTGTGGTAGTGCTGAAATAACCTGACATACAACGGGAGTTGTGATGTCACGAAGAAAAAAATTCGGCTGCTGTGCCGAATAGTTTAAGGAACATGTCATTCATGCTATTTATATTTAATAATTGTACTTTTGTTATAGTGTAACTTTATGGTGTAATAAAATTGAATATCTACCTTTGCTTTCGTGTTTATACAATATCCAAGAAAAAATAACTTACATTGTTACCGGTCACTGAAATTACAAACCCTTATACCTATAAATCCAGTAAGGTTTATTAGGTAAATATTTAAGTTAATTCATTGTATTTATACAAATGTTATTTTATACGAAAATAAGTCTATAGATAGCGAATGCATCATCATTTTATTACTCGATCATCCATAAAAACAGACTATAGAATAATAAATCTGAGAAAATAAGAATAAATTCGATTCAAAAACAACTAATATTAATAATTTATTTATTTTTAACAGTATTTGTGACTGATGCCATTGCAAACAGCCCAAACACACATATTTGGAACAAACCATATTTTGTTTGCGTTTATTCTTATTACAATTATAGCTTCATACACGTAGATTTGAATAATGCTAACTTTACACGAGTAAAGACCGAAACTCTTCATTTGTCATGTTTTTATTCAAAAATACACTCAATTTTATCCTAAAAACCCGAAGCCGAGCCTCACCCGTAACTTGAAACTGAATTTTTTTCACTAATCATTTCAGTTCAAACTATATCATGATAATTTCAGACAAGTTACAAAATAATGTAATGTAATTCAGTATATATTCGAATTGATAGCATTCTAAATGAAAAATTTCAATAGATGCTTTAGACACGAAGTCTATCTTACATGATATTAACAATTTTCATTTTTTTCAGGTGCCTAACCATCATAAACGCTTGATTTTAATTGAATTTCCAATTAATATCAATCATTAGCGATGGCGCGACCATTTTCTTCGTTCTCGTGCAACGGCATTCATATTAAGTGGTTTGCAAATAACGAGTGAGGTTTAGCTTTCACGCAATCGATGTGTTCTTAATTTTTTTTGTTTTTCGTGCGTATATGTTAATAAAATTCCATGTGCTACCGTAACTATGTTGTCTACCAGTATATTGTGTATCAAAAAGAAAAAGAAGAAGACCTACAGCTTATCAACGGACACGAAAATCGCGTTAAGGCCTCACCTGCTAGAAAACGAGTTAAGGTGAGTTTTTATATAATTTCTAAACTCACAGTAATGTCGATTTTTGCACGCATATATTGTATATTTCTGTGTATAGTATCAACTTCTCCTAATCTATAGTCTCTCGTACGATTATGTTTGAACCCAAAATAATTCTTAAGTGATAACGACACAACTGCCACTATTTTTTTTATTTGATGAAATGACTCTTTTATGTCATGATAACTTAAGTAGTTAAGCTTCAAAGCTAGTTGTGCTTTCAGAAAAATCCTCGAAAATTCATTTTTCTACGACCGTGCATTTTAACCCACTTTCCCGCACGCATTTTAGTTTTGAAAGTGTCACTTTCCCGCACTAGTTTTGAAAGTAAAATTATGCACATTTTGACCATATTAGATAGTTTGTCACTTTTGAGATTATAACTATTGTTACTACAGGTAAATAAATATTTACTAAATAGTCTATCAAACAAAATTTAAACCGTTTCTAGCGTATTGTAGCATTTTTAATTTTTTGAAAATATAAAATAATACAGATATTTTTTATATAACCATGTAATTGTTACTAAAACGTCAAAGTTGTTCAAAACGTCTTGGAAGTGACCGAATAAGTGCAATCTTCTTCTAAATTAAACCACATTGAACCGAATCCGATACAATAATATTAATTCATCATCAACCGAGGAAGAACTTCCCGAAGCCATTTTGAAGGCTGCAAATGAAACTAATTCCGAGCTGTTACCTGCCAACTGACTTAAAACCGTTGCCGTCACCGTCATCGTCATCTTTATGCGACCTGCAACCGATGCCAACCATCCTCATCGACGTCATCTACCCTCCAGTTGAAACCAAATAACTACACTGGATCGGCAATTCTTACGCTCCGCGTCGTTCGGGACAACTGCAGTCGCGTGCGGGAAAGTATCACTTTCCGCACTTGTTAGGAAAATAACTATTCTAGACGACGCCATCTGAAAATTGTTCGTTTTGTATTCATTTACATACCGAAAGTTGCGTTTTGAGTGTTCCATGTAGTGAAAGTTACAGTTCCGTACTGCAAAACACTTTCGGGACGCTCTACCACTTCAATGTTGACAGTTGACAGTTTCACTTCGATGATTTTGTATAACCTTGAATTTTTAATTTTCTGAAATTATTTATTTTATCCGAAGTTTTGTCTAAATGAATGAATAACAATGAATTATGATGAAAAATAAAACATGAGCGATAAAGAGTTACTCGAATCCACGCCACCTGATCTCACAGAAGAAAGCAATGCGGCCGGTCTTAATTCGTTGCCGGATAAATCTCGTGCAAGGTACGAAAAACAGTACGAGCTCTTTATGAAGTGGTGTCACCAGAAAAAATTATGAAAAAAATGTTTATAATTCTCGATTATTTATTGTCTTTCCTCTTTATCTTCAATACGGATGTCGTGACCAAAATTTTTTTCTGAGCAAACCCCAAATATATATATATATATATATAAATTATTCTTTTTTCAATTAAAATAAGCTTAAACTTAACAACATTATGTCTATATAAAAATTTACATACAATTTTGAATAATAAGCATAAAAATTTCTGATGTCCTTCTCATATAACTATATATTAAAATTATGAAAAAATATCATAAAAGTAATTTATTACATTAGTTAATGACTAAAAACCTCTAAAAACGCGTAAAAAGTATTTTTCAAACTTTATTATTTATTAAATAATAAAACAAATAACTTTTCATGATAATTTTCATCATAATTTCAATGATGGAAGGTCTATAAATTATTTTTTGAAATTTTTATGTATGTAGATTCCAATACATACAAAACACTTAGAAAAATTTTCTAATTAACAATTGTAGAACTTATTAAAAAAATAATTAAACAGAGGTCTGAAGGTCCTTCTCCATCGACCACTCGGTTCATAATAAATCGTTTTAATTGTAAAAACAGCTTCCAGAGACTTACACAAATATAAACCACAAATCTTTCATAAAACTACAAGTTTATTATAAAGTTTCTTGATACTTAATACTCCTGCGTTCGTCTGAACTGGTTCAAGGCAAAAACGATCTATAACAATCAGATCACGATCGTATTAAATAAAAACTGAACCGAAAGCGACGTGAATATCGAAAATAAAAACTTGCATTCCCAACAAGGTGAGAGTTGAACAGCTATGTCTTACGCAAAATAAAAGCCAGCAGTTCGTGCAACAAGTACATAATGATGTTTTAGAAGCGAAGGTATTTTTATAAGCCGATAAATGAACATAAAGGAGGTGCTCAAAATTGTTGTAAGCACGATTATCTCCAATAAACTTTATGTATTTTCTAGTGAAACTGACCTATATTAGCTGATAATTGAGATTAATGGAGGGAATAAACGATTAGATGATAAAAATATGTTTTCGTGATAAAGCTAAATACTATTTCAATGAATGAGAAAATATGTATCTAGTTTCTTGTGTATATCGACTCAAAGTATACCAATTCCGAATATTTTTTATACCTGTAATCAAATTTTCAAATGGCATCATGTGTTTCAAAGGATTTTTAACCAAATTCACAACACAGGAAATTTCGCAATAAAATGAATCCTCTTTCATCCCACTGCCCAAAAAGAATAACGAAACAAGATGCGAAGATCACAGTTTAATAAGCTTGATAAATCATACTCTGAAAATATTTCTGAAAATTATTCACTACAGAATTTCCATAAAACGCGAGTCTAGGTTTGAGAGATGCACAAGTACTGGTTTAGAACTTCTACGACCAGAGGAAAGATGTAGTTATGAGGCGACAAAAAAGATATACGCTGTATTGAAAACTTGTATTGGAACCAATCAGCTGCAGTTAGAGTTGAAAACGAACTTTCAAATGTCCAGAAAACCTATAGATAAGTAAGGCGGAGACTTCTATTTAACCTTTATTCGGAAAACATCTTTCAAAAAGCCCTCGAGGATCAACAATTAGGTATCAAAATAAATGGAACATGGATCAATAATATACGATATACCGATGAATAAGTCCTGATAACAGATAACATGAATGATCTCTAAAGGCTCCTATCAATAGTTGGAATACACAGGCGGCTTATGGGAATAGACAAAATTCCTAATAATTGCCCGCAAGAGATTGAACGGGTAACAAAGTTTAGCTAGCTGAGAACTTGGTTATGTGAAGAATGGTCATCAGATGCAGAGATCAAATGCCGGATAGGAGAAGCAAAGAACTCATTCATGAAAGTCAAAAACGTGTTTACGAACCCTTTGGCCTCAACCTCAGAATCAGATTAGATGCTATTGTACAGCATGGAAAGTTGGACACTGGAAGTTGATACCATGAACAGATTGGAGGCATTTGAAATGTGAATCTGCCAAAAAACCAACGATAAATTTCTAGTAGAATAAAAAGATAAAACAAATTTCTGGGCAGTATGAAACATAGGAAAACCTGGGACAGGGATAAGAACCACCAGAGAGGAAATAAACGGTCAAAAGGGACCGCAAACATCCATTAATGGGTATGAGAAGGAGAATAAGAATTCAATGACGTGTAAATGTTGTCTAGGTCTACGAAGCTATATTATTCAGTCTTAAGTAGTGTGAAGAAGTATCCACGGTATTCAAGTTTTGCTGCCACGTTACTCTCGTTTTACTTTTAAAGTCAGATTTTAAGTCCTTGTCGGTAATGTTATAAGTTTAAATACTTTTGGCTGTTGATATTACAGTAACTGTAATGTTTTGGGTTGTGAGAGATTGCTACAAGTCATGTAGAGATAGGACAATCAGTAAATGTATTGCTACGAACTCGTCCATGATATGCGCCGTGAAACTGGTCGTGTCCGATTATAATGGAATTATAATGGTTTTTTTTAAAAACAGCGGCGAGTTGTTTATGTTATTTTTTTAGAACTAATTTCTAGGAATTCATTTTTATTACCTTTCAGAAATTCTATAAATGTCCATTGGGATATATATTCGAGCTTGTTTAGCAGCGAGAGTTAGTTTATAATTAAAAGTCATAATAAACGGACCGAAATAGAAAAGCAAACGGGGATTTAAATCAATTGAATAATTTAGTTAAGTATCAGTGAATAATTAATTATTGTAGAAGTTAGTTAAGTCTAGTAAAGTGTTTAAATAAATTAAGTGAATACAAGACAGTTTTTATAAATTCACCCCACCGATAGAAATAGTATGAGTAAATAAACAAAACATTACAATATTTTGAATAGATTAGATTGAAACAAGTCACTCAGTACATATTTAAACGAGTTTATAAGGGGTGACGTGTAAATTGCTAAGCGGTTGGCATATGTAAACACTGCAGGCTGGTGAGATGAGGGATGGTTGAAATTTGTAGCGTTGTAACTACTTCTATTTCATTCTTAGAAGCATCCGTATATAAAATTAAATCGTAGTTATTATTTCATTTTCAATTACTTTTTTTAGTGTTGAGTGTTTATCGTATCTCGTATTGACGGATGTATTGAATTTAGGAAGGTCGATAGTCCAAGGTAGAGTAGAGGAAATAGAAACACTAATTGTTTGTGAGAGGTACATGCTGTAGAGGTGTTGTGAAATGGTCGCTGGATGGTATGATTTACAGGTTTAGATTAAATGATACAGAGGCAGCACAAAAAAGGAGTTACTGCTGTCTAATGTAAAGTGTGATCTCATTAGCTTCACCGCGGTCTATAGGGCTAGATCGGGAAAGAGCTAAACAGAGACTTCGAGGTGTATTATGCAGCAAGTTTAAGAGGTTGAGGTCTAATTTTAACGTCGAGATATGTACGTGACAACCATGATTAGATTTTGAGTAAATTAGTACTCTATATATTTTGAGAAGAGAATTTTCATCAGATTCTTAGTGGTAATGTGAGAGGATTTTAATAATTTTTAATAGTTTGCAGCATGTGGTTTTGGTTTCTAGAATACGATGTTTCCAAGTAAGTCGAGAGGCCTAAAATTGTACAGAGATTGAGACGGGAAGACAAACGTTGTTAATAGGGGATATTTTCAAATTACATCTACAATTATAATTAAATACAAACTCTATTACTAATCCGATGCTTTATACCTACCGTAGACATATTAATAAAAATGAGCATTAAATAGAAATCACTTGAAATGAATACGTGCTGAAAACGAATATATTTGAGGTGTGTACATATTAAATAAACAATGATTTATATCACCTGAACAATACCAAATTCATATAACGAAAAAGATAATTATGTAATTATTTTAATAGCACGAATTGATATATTAATTAATTATGGTAATATGGTATACTCAACTCAAATTCAGATGGTACCATTTACAAAAACTTCGAACGTTCGATGTAAATAACCTCCAAATGTTTGTTATGAGTTCGGCAACTTTCAAATTTGATAATAAAAGAATGGATCGTTCTTTTCAATATTAATGTATGGTAATAAATTCGTGTTGCATCTGTAGTTATGCATAGACTAAAAAATTACCTTTAGGAACCAAACAACGCACCCAATAATGAACTATATTATTCTATTTCTATTTCAAAAAATACCTAACGAATAGGAAAAACAAATCCCATACTTTAATTGGTCTGAAAAAACATACCTGCATGAATATAACTTCGTTCATGCGATTGTTAGATGACAAAATATCATGGTGGAAATATATTGTTCAAAATTTGTAAAAGAAATATGAACCAAAAACCACAGTAAGGAAGATTTAGATATATAATCCAAGAAAACATCATTTATAACTCTAACGATCCAATAGCCGAAGCTCGTTGAATTGAAATAACCGAATTAAAAGAAAAGATCCGAAAAAAATGTGTGAAAATTAATAAGAGTAATAGCTACACTCTCACAAAACGTGGCCGTGAATCTAAATATGTAACTACGAGGCTTGCTACTAAGTTTTGAGATAGACAAATAAAAACGAATATTTATGATTCGATGTATTGTTTTTCAAAATATTTTCCATTAAGATAAATACACTTTTGCATGCGTGTAAACCAATTGTCAACAGTCGCTTCTTCAGGTGAAAAACGTTGACCTCATATTAAGAAGAAATCATTGTGTGCCAAACAAGGACTGTAGGGCGGATGAACCATCAATTCGACGTTTTGACTGTTCAATATCGTTTTTTGTCTTCTCCAATTGGTTTCCCTGATTTTTTTAAACTCTTCTGGCAAACCAATGCTAGTATACTATTCAGAATTGCACTTTCTACGATGCTCTCAGGGAACGGTGGTACAGAAAAAACAGACTTCGAACAACTTTTGTTGGATTGAAAGACCCATACAGTCTATTGTTGTTTAATTTCGGGTTAATATGCATAAATCCATGATTCGTCGCCTGTCATTATATTATAGACGTCTTTTTGAAGCACCGCGATTTTTTCAGCATTTCTTTGCTTCAACATTGTGCTTCATCATCGAATGTTGAGCGAATTGATCGGCACACTGCTGTTGGTTTCCAAAACTTTAAATAGCTTTAGATTGATTTTATTTGTTTTATTCTCATGCTCTTTAATTCAGATTATACAGTTACTTTTTTCGATTCTCTTCAACTGAATTTTTCACAGTTTATTGCCTAATATGTGCCTGTAAAAATTGAAAAGTTTGGTTTACTTATGTCCTGGGTATAAAAATTTCCATTTAGTTTTAGATGTACTAGAATATTTGAATATTATCTAGATTATATATAAAATGTATCAATTTTTTCCATTTCAAACAAACTCAATCCATCCGTACTCTGATTTTCGCAATTCCTGAAATATAACTGTTTAGACATTTTAGGTGTCTAGTACTTCATGACTGTTTTCTCATTTTCTTTGTACTCCAGATATTTATTGATTTATTGAAATCCGAAACCTTTTAAAACAACGTTATAATATAAAACAATACTCTGTGAATCCCGAAGCATACATTAGATTAGTGAACAACTTTCAACATGATTGACGGCTTAAATCGATTTAAGTTGCTCACGACATTTTTGTAGATTGGAACATTGTGAATTTTATTTAAAATCAATGAAATTGTAGTATTAAAATAAAGATAAAACATCGGTAAAAATGTAAAGTAATGTTTGGCGACAAAACTTTAGCAAGGTAAATTTTGTTGAAACATTGCAGAACAACTACAATGTTTTACCATGAACCGTCACTGTTTTTTATCTATTTATTTGACTCAAATTATCCTCATGAAATACTTAATGGATTTATTGTATATTAATAGAAGTCCGTGGAAAATAATGATTTCATCACGTTAATGAATTTTTCAAAATTCGATTAAAATCAGTGTGTATCTATTTTAAGAATGACGCAACCTTCATACGACGATAATTAAATTCGCCTCTCCGGGGTTTTAATTTCATCATAAAAGTGACAAAGCTTTCCTAATATTTTCCATAATTGCAATCCAGCAAATTTCATCTTCGATAATTACTTTGCTAAGCTGTTGAAACGAATTATTTTATAATAAAAAAATCAAACACAAACACGGTAATCAATGTTGCTGAAGGTCGTAAGCTAACGATTATCTTGTTGTTTATAAAGTTTTTATGATGTACGACGATGATTCGTATGCGACCGTGAAAAATTGGACTGAAAGCTTCAAAAGAGGTAAATTTTCCATTGAAGATGATGACCGATCGGAAAGGCCAGTTTCTGTGGCAGTTTTATCAGACCGTCGAATTGGGCTAAAAAGGATGTCTGAAGCACTAAATATTTCATATGAATGCGTTTATCATAGAGTTTACGTCAATCTAAACATGAGAAAAATGGATCCCTGAATGTTTAAATGTTGACCAAATACGTGCAAGGGTAAAAGCATCGCGTTCGATCTGTGCTCGATTTAAAAACGATGTAGACTTCTTAAACCAATTTGTTACTATAGATGAGACTTGGGTACATTTCCACGATCCAGAAACAAAGCAATAATCGATGAAACGGTGATACTCTGGTTCTCCAAGACCTAAGAGGTTTCGTGTCCAAAAATTTGCTGGAAAAGTTCTTGCTTCGGTTTTTTGGGATTGCCAAATAGTAATCATGATTAATTTTTTTGGATAAGGGTAGAACGATTACTGGAGATTACTGTTCGACATTACTGACCACTCCACGGGAAAAAATTATAGAGAAAAGACGCGGAAAACTATCCGAAGGTGTTTTGTTTTTGCAGGACAACGCTCCTGCATACAAATCTCATGTTGCCATGCAAAAAATTCATCATATTCACCAGATTTGGCTCCCTCCGACTGTCATTTCTTTCCTCAACTGAAAAAAAGGTTTAAAGATCGTAATTTTTTTACAACAACGAGGTAATAAAAGCTGTGGAGGTCTGTTTTGCAGAGCAGGTTCGCTGTAATAAATGTATCCAATTAAGAGGAGAATATGTGGAATAATAAAATATTTTGACGTTTAAATTTCGTTTGGTTCTATAGTAGGCTAAGAATTTTTCAATATATCCTCGTATGTTCCCTTTATATTTCTTAGAACGTACTCTAATGATAGATTGAATAGCGTTATAGATAGCGAGTCCTTGTCTTACTTCATCATCAATTTTCATAAAACCATACAAAAGGTATTTAGACCAAGTAGGTCTTACAAAATAAATGGACAAATTTAGAACAATAACCAGACCAGAAAATATTTGTTGGGTATAAAAATCTAGTAGAAAAGTAAAATTCAACAGGACGTTATGAAAAAGCAAAAAAGATTGGAAACACTTCATATACGATATTTAAATATGAATCACACAGAATATGGTATAAGAGTATTCGATTATTCATATTAAAGGGTTTTTCGTACTCAACTTCATACCTTTTTAGCCCTTATATAAATAAATTAGCAAAAATCCTATAAAACGTCTGGCCAAAACACAAAAAGGAAATATACTCATTTTGAAATTGAATTACTTTTAAACAAACTCTCATTTTCCTGTTCAGCCCTCGAGAATTGATTTTTGTTAAAACGCTGATATACGTATTTATTATTTATATTCTTTAGCACAAACCCAAAATATGCGAAATCACCTTTTTAACCCCCTTTTAATAATGGAGAATCTAAAAATCTTTTCCCGATGAGATATTATGTTTCAATAGGAACCCATAATCCAAATTTCATAATTATAGCTTCAATAATATCGGCTATACGATGATGAATCAGTTACTCAGAACATTCATTTATACAGTGTGTCTAGTTAAGTTGGAATTATTTGGAAAACTTTTTTATTGGTGGTTTTATGAGAAAAAGTTATTCTTGATAAAAAATTCTGCATGGTCCAAAAGTTGGAATGCGACCATCTGATATCAATTTTTTGGAGCACTATACGAGGTTTGTCAAAAAATTTGAAATTCGTGCAAGAAAAATGTTGTAAAATAAAATTGTTTTGAATTAAAATATGAAAATTCGAGTTCTGGGATTATTTACTAATCATTCCCTTTATTAATTAATTATTCTGGCTGGACACAATTTATCTCTCTATCTGTTAAAAATATGATAACCTTTCTATTTTTACTGTTTTTGAACAACCTTGCAATTTATATACGTAATGGATGCAAAATAATTGTTTATTGTAGAAATTGAAAAATTCATACAAAGAATATTATTCAAACAAAAACAAACATAATTAAATTTTAATGTCCTACAGCTTCGACATATCCACTTTCTCTTTGTAAACATTTAATTGTTATTTTATTAAACTCTTGTAGTTATTACTTTCCATATCATATTTGAAATAATTTTTTGGCATTCTTCAGAAATAATCCTCTCCAAATGGTCTACATCATCAAATGGTCCTCGCTGATAAACCTGCTGTTTTAAGTAACCCCATAAAAAAAGTCAAGGGGAGTCAAATCAGCCATCCTATGAGGCCACAAAATATCTGAATACCTGTGAATCATCTTCTCATTTAACTACCTATTGTACTATGGAATCACTTGTGAATCAATTGTGAAAAATAAAGATAATTTACTCTTGCACAAAATTCAAATTTTTTTACTAGCCTCGTATACTGCTTCGAAAAAATTGATATCTGATGGTAGCATTTTAACTTTTGGACTACGCAGAACTTTTTATCAGGAATAACTTTTTTCATAAAACCACTAATAAAAAAGTTTTCCATATGGTTCCAACTTAAGTAGACACACTGTATATTTAAATACAAGTCAGTTTTTTATTTTATTTATCGATTCGTTAAGTTTTAGCATCGCCTGCTAATTATCTTACCCAATATACACGTTTGCTATTTAGTATGCTGGATTGTATAACTAGTAGAAATTACTACTTAAGAACGAGTGCGAAAAATATTTTACATGAATAAATATAATGGAATTGTTTACGTTGAAATTCGTAGAAAGATAATATGAAAAAGCGATCTGTTTTTTTATCATTTTGTTAATAAAGTACGGTTTGCCTGAAATAATTTTATTTAGTTTTCATAATATCAGTGAAATTACAAATCAGAGTTTCAACAGAAATTAATGTAGTTGTATTAATATTTGAATGGAATAATCACGATATTGTACGGGGAATTTCAAAGACACTATTCTTAGATATGAAAAAAAATGTCATAATAAAAATAAAAATACACATGGAAGCATATTTTCAGTACTTATATTCTGAAATATACAGGGCTACTCATTGATACTGGCAAACGTAATTATCAAATAAAAAACATTTTTAGATTTTTCTGGTTATTTTATTTTTTATAATATCATATATTGCAATGTTATACAGGATAGTTTGAACGATATCAGCAATTATAAAATTATTTCGTTGTATTTCAGATCCCTGTAAATTATAGCACATCTCAATAGGCATAACCTATACAATGCGGTCCATATGAAAGAAAGAGAAATGGTTTATTATCAAAAATATTGTGAAAATTTGTAGACAAAAGCTTATGAAAACTAAAGAGCAAACATAAAAATAACTAAATAAAGATACAAATAAAATAAAATTTCAATATACAGAAGGAAACTACAATGAGTAACAGAATTATAATTAATAAGTAATAATTAGTATATAAGTCGTATATAAATCCATAGCAAAAATTTAACCAGTATGTTGCATGCCCGAAATTAAATATTGTTATAACTTAACTAATTCTGAACGTGGAGTAGGTATGTAAAGGTCGTGCTCCGCATTCCTAAGAAGCGTGCTTACGGGAAAACGGAATTAAAGATGAATAAGAAAGAAAGAAACATTTTTTATCTTTTAAAGAAGTCTTTGCAGTGAGACCTGGTGTTTAGTCCGAGTAAATATCTACTTTTGTAGTTTAAAGATTCGCTCAAATTTAGTCGCACCACACGTACCCCAGAAGACTAGGGCATATCAGAGATGCGACTCAATAAGAACATAATAGAACGGTTAAGGAGGTGGATAAGTTCAGTTCTTCGAAAACTGATCCCAGCGCAAAACAAGAGGAACTTAATTTTTTATATAAGGCAGCAATATGCAATTCCCACTTCAAGAAATTGTCCACAATAAGTTCTAAGAATTTTACAGATCAAAGATGTCAATGGTGGTGTTATTTAATAAAAAAGGCTGCAATGTATTTTTATATGATAAAACTTTAGTTGTAGAAACGTTGAGACAGAGAAGATTGTATGGAATAAATTCAATTTTTCTTAAAGTTTCTTTAAAATTCACTCAGGACATTACGTATTGATTAACCTTTATACAAAATAAAACTATATGCATAGTTGCTTACATTTCCGACACTGGCAACCGCTAATATCGATTCACTTTTCTTTAAGAAATTCCGGAAACGTTTTTGCTTGACATTCGTATTTATATATAGGTGAAAAATCAAACAAGTTTATGCAACCACATACGCCACAAGTCGTATTAATTTGCACGTCTGAACAAGCGTTGCGGAGGGGATTGGGAGAAGCCTCGACGCGTTGTACTGAAGATGAAATATGCAAGTTTTAACAAGAAACAGTCGCTGAGCTTCTTAAAATATTATCTGTCTTTTTGAGAAATAGAAGTCAAGCTAACATTTTAGTTCTTCACTATCGAAACCAAATAAAGTTTTCATGCACCCCTGCTTACTATTGTGGACCCCCTATTGAGTCCCTCGTGGACCCCTGCTGGTCCACCTGGACCACTTTGGGAATCATGGGGTTAAAGCATGACCTCAATTTCACAGATAATTTCACAACATCTCGTCATCCAAAAAATGCATTGCTATCTTTTTGTGCTACAACAATGTGAAGTTAGATTTCAGACTTTGTATTGTGTTCTAATACCAATTAATTTGTGCGAGGTAACACTACGTGGTTACAACAACTGAATTATGCAGTTTTGAAACAAAATATATAGTAATAAACACTACATATCTGCCAAGCTGACAACTTGAGCGACATCAAATGGTGTATTTCTTTCTAAATACAATTGAACAATTCATCTCTTACTTAGCGCAATGACATAGTTATACATAATATCGTTTACTTCCACTTCTATTGCAATATCATGTGATTCGATTGAAATTTTTCCCATGATTAAACAAAATCATAATAGAACAAAAAAATCGAATCTGCATTGTTTTATACTTGAAAAATAAAGTTGGTAATATTATAATGGGTTACCATAGTGGGAAAGAAATAATTCGTCTTCATTCTTGATACCCAAAGATAAATAGTAGAATTTACCATTCGATTCAACCAAGTTGAAATCTGCAAATTTGAAAGATTTACAGACAAAATGCTATGAATTATTCATTGATTAGAAGATGGGTCAGAGTTCAATGAAAGCCGATATGAAGTGCCTAATAGGCAACGATGTAAATACTCATCTTTGATTATTGATGAACTGGTTGACGAAATTGAATCTTAAACAAAAACATTTACAATTAAAGCTCGTTTTATGGAATTTTCGCAAATTTCTCGATGCCTTAACCATGTAATTATTACTAAACTATTAAAATGTTTGCTCACTCTTGGCTGTGACACATCTGACCATCCCTCATACAGCCCGGACCACGCTCTTAACGAATTTCATCTTATACCTAAACTCTTCCCTTGGTATTGAACACTCCAACGATGATAACGAGTTGAAAGAACATGTTCATGGTTCAAAGCACAGTCGGCAACCTTCTATGAAGAAGGCATACAAAAAGTTGTGCCCCATGTCTATAACACAAAGATTAATAGCAAATTAACAATAAGGTTTAGCCAATCAAAGCTTGTGGAACGTTAAAGTTCCTCTCTATCGAGCGTTCGAGAGAGCCATAAAAGTATTTAGCTGCTGCCGCATTTTTCAACTTACTCTTACCCTTGTACTCGAAAGTTTTTCGCTTAAGTATAGAGTGGGCTGTAAGGAATTGACCCTTACAACTAGATGTAGGAGTAGCTTAATTAGGGATAAAGGACAAATTCCTTACAGCACTTTCTATAGTTTAGTAGTCAATGAATAAATGTGAAGAGTCCCGCCAAGGAGGCTTTCCCGCTGGAATTAATTTTCGCGGGAGAAGGTTTATTGGTGAGAACATTCAATATAAAACTGGTAAGTGATGTCATTAGATTTTAGTTTACCTTCAGTCTCTGAAGACTGGTTATCGAAACGCTCGTGAAACAGTGTAATCGTGAGTCTTGGTGTAGTGGTGGTGTAAACAGTGACTTCAGTATTATTATCGCCAAGGGGTTCCAGAAATTTTAACTTGTAATAACCACACAAATAGCAAAATACTTTTACTGTTATGGAAAATCTTTATAATTTGCGATAATTTATCAAATCAGAAACTACAAAAATTATGTACTTAAGTAGATGTTCTCTCAATTTCATATTTATAAGAAGTAAACAAGATAATATACACGGTGTTTCCAAATTGATGCGACAAAATTCAGGTTGCACGAATATTACAAAATTTCAAGATTTTAGCTTTACTCAAATTTAATAAATTTGCGTACCCCTTTTGAGATTGATATGTCAGAAAGGGATAGACTAAAGAAATTTTCTTATGGGAAATATCAATCTTAATTTCATACGAGTAATCACCTCCTGAATTTAGAAACACTTTGTATTTAAATTGAGGTATAGGAATTTCCACATACGATAACCGGCATTATTCATAAACTTCTGTTATGTTTTACGACCAACGAGGTGTCTCAGTCGTGTTGGAAGTAAAAAACCAACTGAAGACACTTTCCTATATTCAGAGCGTTATCTGCTATTATTAACCTCAATATCATGGGAATACCATCGATTTCTGATCATTTAGACCCAATAAAATCGACCTTAACAAGGCTTCCGTTCAGGGGACGTCAATGGTGGTGTTATTTAATAAAAAAGGCTGCAATGTATTTTTATATGATGAAACTTTAGTTTTAGAAACGTTGAGACAGAGAAGATTAGAATCGCATCATGATTAATGGGTGATTAGGTCACTAGTGACTAGTGAGTAGTACCGTGAGATCAGGGTTGATCCAAGAGAAATTGGATATATTTTACCACTGATGTTTACGGGCGATGTCGTTTATAATCAGAAAAAACAATATAGGTTCTAATACTGTGCCTTGGGGGACTCAATCTATTGTCACAACGTTGAATCAACCCTTACAAACTGCCTTCTGCTGGTAAGTTATGACTTAAACCATACGAGAGGTGTTAAAATATTATAATTATCACAATCGAAAGCCTTAGTGATTCCTATCTAGGCTAGAATGTAAACATTATTTAGGAGGGAGATTATAGCATCATTTGTGCACTTGTTACTTAAAAACCCACTCTTGCACATACATTGGCGAGTCTCCTATTATAATAAATATCTTTGGCAACTTTTATTGTCTTGTGATAAATTTTTTTGTATTGTTTCACATAATTTTTCTCATGTTCTTTGCAGATATACTTAAACCTTTAATGGCCCATTTATTTTGATTATTTTAGATACCTGCATTGTACGTTAGTATCCATGACAATGAATTGAAAGTTTTTTTACATATCTATACCTATATTTTCATCTTTTCAACGTTGTCTTCATCACCATCCATTATTTACATTATTCCTACGACTGTTTTACGCAAAAAATTTCATTTTTAGTGTATTTTAAATAAAAAATTGTTTCAAACCAACCTATTCAGTATTTTTAATTGATGAAGAAGCTTCTCGTAACCAAGAATTCACTATTCTTCCATTGAAAATGGAAAACTGATTTATGGATTTCCAATTTGCTTGGTCAAATTCAAATGAGTCGAATTCAAAGCCCTTTGTTTCAGTGTGAAAATCAATGCAATTTGCCTCAATATGCAAAGCGGCAGTTTGCGTTGATTGTCGGATTTATTTTAAAATCAGTTTATGTATTTTGAATAGAGGAAATTAGGGGAATCCGGGGTATATTCAATCAAATACTTTTCTTTCATCTATTTTAATTCATTAAAACCAAATAGATTGTAGAAAGAATGATTGTTATCAAGCATTCCTAAAAGAAATAATCGAAGTTATTAATTATAATTTACGTAGAAAAAAATGATAGAAAAGAATAAAAAATAATAAGGATCTAAAGAAAAACTAAACTAAAATATACAATTAAAAAAATCTCGTTTATTACACCGCGAATTTCTATTTATGCAAAGATTTATTTCGATATTAACATATTTTTATATTATTGACGAACTGCTTCTCTTTAGTTTGATATCCAATCCAATAGCAAAAAAATGAGAGTACTGTTATATTGAAATTCATAGGAGGTTCCAATTATATGGTTTACAATAAGTGATTTGATAACATAAATAACCGCGATCCAATTTTCGTGACAAAATATTATTTGTCTAGTAAAGGTGCGTTTCCATTGAACACACAATGGGGAAACAACTTTTTCAAACACGTTGATTAAAGTGCAGTTTTAAAAAACATTTCTTATTTCAACAAACAATTGTTTGACAAACATTTTCAGCAAACATTTTCAGCAAACATTTTCACCACACAATTGCGATTCGGCATGAAACATTAGTCGGTTAGGTTTTGCCGAAAAATGGGTGATTTGAATCGCCGCCGTCGTCTGCAACAGCTTATATTTTAATGGAAGAACCTCGTGGTGGCATAAACAATTGTTTTTACGGCGTTATGAATGTAGTGGTGATAATTTTCGAAATGATTTGACAGCCGGGTGTTTGTTTACAAATTTTACGAGAATGCCAAATGGGGATTTTGAAGTGTTAATATCGATGATAGGACCAGTGATAAGTAAACAAAATACTAATTTTCGCCAAGCATTCAGCGTTCACGATCGTCGGGCTATAACACTCTTGGCTTCTGGTGGTTCCTATCATTCGTTGATGTATTTATTTAAGGTATCCAAACAAAGCATTTAAAAAATTGCTTAAGAGGTTTGCAGCGCAAATGTATGATGTTTGAAAGAATACGTAAAGACAACTTCAACACCCAAAGAATAGGAGTTAGTTGCTGCGAGCTATAAAAATATATGGCAGTTCGATCAATGTCTAGGACATCTTGATGGTAAGCATATTGTATTGCAATTACCAGAAAACAGCGGGTCGCAGTTTTTTAATTACAAAGGTCATCACAGTAAAATGTTAATGGCACTTGTGGACTCCAAGTAACTGTCGCTATTTTCCAAGTTACAATCTTTCTTTTAATTTCGGCAACATTATTTACACCTAAATCTTTTGCAATGTCATCTAATGCATCTCTTCTTTTGATTTTGTTTTTATAATCATCAAATCATCATCAAATTCTCCTGGCTCCAAAACTCTTTACTCATTTTGCGGAAAAACCACACACACACACACACACAAACACACACAGACACTTTTCCAGTGATTATTTTCAATAAAAAAATACAAATAATAATTTTTATATCCAAAAATTAAAAACACTTCAAAATACACTAAAAAAAGCCAAACAGGTCCCCTTTTCCTTCCATACATGAAATGTTTGTTGGGATAACGTCCACACCAAAATCACCAGCGAACATTGTTTTTCAAACAAAAAAGTTTGTCGAAATTTTCAACAAATATTTGGCAAACAATGTTTGTCCAGTGTCCAATAGGATCAATCTAATGCAATCCTAGTGTAGACCTCGTCAAGATAAACTGATAAGAAATATTTTTCTTTTCAATAAGGTGATCCTGAGAGGCTCCTTTTATAAACATGATCAGGGAAACCTGAAAATTGATTTATTTTAAGTAGGGTTTACCTGATGTGCTCCAAGCGTCGACCTCGTCAGGTTTTTCCTAATACAGTTAACCTTGTTTTAATCTGATAAGGTCATTATAATGATTCAAGGAAATGAGGACAAAATTAGACAATAAATAACCACCATATTTCGTACTAGACTTGATATTTCTTAAACTATGCAGCCCAAAAAATGGGACGTTTTGATTTTGCGAAAACTATTTAAAATTCCGCATATTTATTCAATCTAAATAAATTAATTTGGAGAAATTTGCTTGATTGGTAAAATTATATTCAGCCTGCCCATTTTTTGAAAATTTACTCTATTTATTAAACTGTTAAGACAAAATGTATTTCAATAAAAAACACAATTTTTTTTCATTTTTCTTATTTTTTCCATTAATTCCCAAGCGTGAATTCTGCGGTCTTGGTTATCTTTGGTTAATTTTTACGGTTTGTTGCTGAGCTTTTTATTGCCACTTCGCGCATTTTTTTATGGTTATACCTGCAAAATAATTCATTTATACAGGGTATCTCAAAACGATCCAACTATTTCAAGAGTAAGCGAGAAGCAAACAAGGCGCGGGGAGGGACGGCGTGGGTGTTGTTTACTAGCGCGTTACTTAAATTTTTAGTTGCCATCATGCCTTAACCGGGAGAGCAACGCTCGTTTTGCGTGCGTTCGAGAACAATCGATCACTTATTCGAGTTCGATTGTTGTATCGGTTACATTATCGACATTGCGGAAGCTCCAAGCAATTCAATAATTTTAGCTTGGATTTAGACATTCAATACAACTGGAAACACTATTGGCGAAATTCATCACTGCAGGACAGCAAGAACGCCTGGAAATATTTGGTCAGTAGCAGATTCTGTTGAGACTCAGCGTCAGAAAGCGTGAGTCTCAACTAGGATTATCAATAGCGACAATGCACCGCATAAAGCAATCTGATTTACACCTAAAGGCCTATAAAATTCAGATTGTGCAAGCTCTACATGAAAATTATTAAGTTATGAGATTGAATTTTGTGAGTGCAATGTTAGAGAGATTTAAAAATTTGAACAACATGTTCTTTAGCGATGAGGCACATTTTCATTTGGATGGATACGTAAATCACCAAAATCATCATTTTTGGAGAGAAAAGAATCCACAGACCTTACATAAGCGCCCGTTGTATAACCGAAAAGTCACCGTGAGGTTCGCTAAGTCGGCGAACTGCATTATTAGGCCCTACTTTTATGAAGAGGACATACAGTGACTGTAACTTCTGTACGCTATGTCGGCATAATACGAAATTTTTTCGGGCCTCAACTGCAACAATGTGAGCATTATAACCGGCTGATATGGTTCCAACAGAATAGGGCCACATCGCACACCACTAACAACTCTTTAGCTGCATTGCCCGAATTGTTCCCAGAAAAGATAATTTCACGAAGAGGTGGTATTGAATGATCACCTTGGAACCCTGACTTGACCCCATTGATTTTTTCTATGGGGTCCACTTCCGGTATAACCGAAAGTTTCAGAAAACTGAAATTATTTTAGCTGAAACGAGCATTTCAGAAAACCCATGCAAACAAATTTTCAGAACAAAAATCGCAGTACTTTCCCATATACATATCGATTCAGCTCGTCGTGAAGGACCCTGTACATAGAGTATTTCATTTAAAAAATCCATTAAACTTTGGTTTTAACACAAAATTATAATCCAGTGGTAACCATTCTACATGATCTTGTTTCTACCCTTTTCCATTGGTGAAGTATTCTGATGTTTCTATACTTCAAACTAACCCTGTATATCGTATATGGTCAATTATGTGAATACAATTAAATTGTTTGAAATAACTTTTTGTTGAAATATCTGTAATATTGTATATGATGGTGCAATAGCTAACAATTTCTAATAACTATGAAAATATTTTGTCGATAATACAAAGCAATTGATTATAAACAAGCTGCGAAACTAACGAAGTATGATAATTTGTATTACCGTAATCAAAATAATTCATGCTGCACCAGTTAAATCGATAAAAATTGACTATATCTCCGCATCTATCAAACCGCGTAGAGTCAATCTACGAAACCTTATGTCACATGTCATTGATCGGTACCTCTAAAGGATAATGGTAATGATGGAAAGTTCTTTATGTAGCCATTTATATTCTATACATTAATTATTCAACTACTTTCCATCCTCATTATTCCGGCATAATACAATAAACCAAATAAAGTGTCTTTGGTGCAAGGATGTCTTTTCTCTATATCTAGATCTTTGATTTTTTTTATTTTTTGGTACGGTCCGTTATCAAATGAATGTCATCATAAACAGAAGAACAGTCCTCAAAGATTAACAAATAGGAATTATGTTACCAATATTTTAAGAAGAACTCAGCCAAAAATGTGATAACTACCCTATTGAGTAACGAAAATATTTGCTCACCAAGACACTAGAGGCGATATTCAAACTGAGACACTCACCGATCGTGGAAAAGCCTTCGATACAGTAAATAGAGAGACATATTTTTTAAGAAAGATATTAGAACGTAGAAAAACAACTCTTAATTAAAAATATTGGGAGACTGTATA
This sequence comes from Diorhabda sublineata, assembly GCF_026230105.1. Classification (NCBI taxonomy): domain Eukaryota; kingdom Metazoa; phylum Arthropoda; class Insecta; order Coleoptera; family Chrysomelidae; genus Diorhabda; species Diorhabda sublineata. The sequence goes on along the minus strand of NC_079474.1, from coordinate 5,828,889 downwards.
GAAACAACAAAAATTACGTTAAACCTCGAGATGAAAAATCAAAAATAATTGAATCAAACAAAAGAGTAAAAAAGGTTACATATTAAGTCCTTTGATATATGCATTAATCCTGGATGAGGCTCTAACCAATTTAAAAAGTAAAATATGGCCGTGGAAAATGAATACAACAACATATATTAACGATAATACATATTAGATAAGAAATAGACACATAGAACACTTCATACGAGAATGGTCCTAGAAGTACCTGTCCTGACCTAGAGATTGCTTGAGATACCGCAGTATTAGAAAGTACACAATCTATGCAGCATAGGTTTCAAGTTCAAAGACGACAGTGAATTTGTGAACATGGAAAAAATTGGTCATCATTAAGTGATATAATACTTTTATTTGACCAATATAAAAGCTATTTTGTACTCTGGCTGAAACTGCTTCTTCGTTATCATCAGTAAAATATTAGGTAGCAGAGTTTAAACGAAGCCGTGTGAAGACCAGCAGCGCAGTGGTCGACCAAAGAGGTGACCATGAACGAAAAATAAAAGATGGACCTAGCCCTAGCATCATAACCCACAATACGCTGAGAACGATGAAGCCAATTTAGGGACAGTTTGTTTATTCGAACATAGGCGTAGCATGCGAAATGTGAAAAATTAAATTTAAAAAAATTATTTAAACACATAAATGCTATATAGTTAGTTTCAAAGAAAATTAAATATTTCAAAATATATGTATTTAGGTAGTTTTAAAAATAATATCCTATATTAAATGTAGACGTAAATTATCAATGCTAACCAGAAGTGTGTAAAACTAACAAAATCTATTTTCTCATGGCAAATGGATAATATTGGATGTCTGACAATAGTTTAATTTAAAATTAAAAGTAATAAATATTTGTAGGTCATTTTAATATGGAATAACTATGAACAAAATTGAAATACAAAGTTAAAAAGCAAACGTTACTGGTTTTTGAAGAGAACAGTTTTGTCCAAAAAATTTGTAAGAAATTGTAATATTTTTTGCTAAGAGACCAGAAATATCTATTGAGTTGATACATATACAGATTGTCCCAAAAAACTAATATTAAGTATTAAAAATATCCTAAAATACTAGTGATGCTATAATTTTTGTGGGGTGTATATATTTCTGCACTTATATATGTTCATAATATACTTTTGTAGCTATGTCATCAATGACATTATTTAAATAATTGTCAACTATTTGATTGACCACAATTTCTTATCAAAACTTGCTACAATCTATATATCTGCTGTTCAATCCACCTTTGGGATTATTTATTTATGTATTGACTTGTAAATAACTAATTATTGAAACAGAAAAGCAACAGCCTTCAAACAACTTTGAAATATTAAATAAATAAAAACCGAGTCTGTTCATGTCTTCAGGTAACAACTCTCAACCTTGTGTGTAAATTTCAAGATCTGGGTAAATCGTGACTCAGTTTAAATTTCTAAGCGACCCAACGATATAAATTTATGCTAAAACAAAATTGAAAATAACTGGCTTAAAATCAGATCATACCACCCATTCTAAAAACTATGAGTAGAATTTATACAGGAGCGTTAAATATTAGGATGGTAAAATCGATTTATTTTCAACATGCAACGGATAAGGAGGAAAGTCGACAGAAATGGAAACAAAAGATTGAATCTATGGGAAACAGAAAAGAAATCTCATATGAACCAGTTTCTGTATATCTTGATTAATTTATGGTTGTTATTAGATTAATTAATTAGTCTAAATAATTTATTTATAATGTTATGGGCTTATTATAACAATAATAGAAAGTAGTATGAGTTTTTTCGAGACAAAAAATTTATACAGACCTCAAGTCTTAAGTGTACCAATTAAGAATCTCGGAAACGGTGAGAGATAAGAAAAAATATCACCGTATTTGTATACGAGTTTTCCAATACACTCTTTTAAACAATTGGTCACTCAATAATTCAATTAGACATTGAAGCCGTTTTTAGAATCTTCGTTAGTCTAGAAACGCTGTCCTCGTAACACTGTCTTTAGATTTCTAAAAAGAAGTTGCTAGGTGTCGCCATTTTTCTTTGTTCGCTCCAAATAGCGTATTAAAAATTTGATATTCCTAGAGTTTGGAATATAACTACGAGCAAGATAATGATGGAATATCAAAACAAAATAAAGCAAATAAATAAAATAAATAATATAATAGTTCACACTTTTCAACATACCCTATTCAATTATTGCCCATAATTTGTTCTAATCTCATCTGTATTCTCAAAATTGCTTTATTTCAATGAAGGCACGTACGAGATCTTCTCCATAAATACTGAGTTATGAAAGTTATGAACCTCTTTAAAAAAAACTAAACCTAATCTCACTACGGATGCCAGCAACTACGCTTTAGGAGAAGTACTTTCTCAAGGACCAGTGGACAGTGATAAACCTCCACAACTCTAAACGAGATAGAGGTAAAGTATTCCACAATTCAAATAGAGATGTTGACTATAGTTAACTCAACTTCCGGCTCTATTTATTAGGAAGAAAGTTTCAATTCTCTTAAATCATTGACTGCTTCAATACTTATTTTTTCTAAAAGAACCAAACTCTAAGCTAGTCAGATGGAGATTTAAATTGGAGGAATATGAGTACGAAGTTGTATATAAAAAGAGAAATCAAATATCAACGTCGACGCTCTCTCAAATATCAAAATAAATACAAAAGAATATCAAGATATCGATTCCAAAATGTAAGAAATCTTTGAAGACTTTGAATCCATGCAAGATGACTGATGGTCGACTAGCAATAACCTAAATAAAAGCCGAACAATCGACAAACTCCTATTAGATGCGACAAACCAAAATTCCAATGAAGAACCAACTGAATCCAGGGCATCCCACTAGGCAAAGATTTTCATAATGAACATGAGGATGAGGAGCAAACAAATCACACGGCAATAGAGGAATCAATCCTTGGTATCCCTATATCCGAGAGACCAGTTCAACAACCACCTCCAGCTAAGAAAAAATATGAATGTCTTTTTGAAAGTTATGAACTATATCTATATATGGTATCAGGAAAATATTCAAGAACAACACCTAAGGCCTAGTTAAATGTAACATATAACTGGAAGATGTAATTTCAGAAGATAAGCAGAAAGAACTAATAAAAGATGCTATCAAAGTATAACTAATCATAGAGGAATATCTGAAACAGAGTTTAAAATAACTGAAACAGAGCTGCAAACAAGAAAACGTTGTTACTATTATTATAAAAAAGGTATTGAATACATCATCATTTTTTGCTGGATCTGTTAAAAAAATTCCCGGTCACACCCACATCTACCTAACACTTGGAAATCGTTCATATTGATCTATTTCAAACTAATGGACAGTAGTTGTTAACAGTGATAGATACATTGTCCAAATATGGACAAGCCTACCCCATAGAAGGAGGAAACGCAGTAAACGTAATCAACGCCTACCTTACATTCATAACTCACCACGGACTACCCTCTATGATAGTTGTAGATACGTTGATTTGTATCAAATATCCAACCACTATACCAGCTCAGTCCAACGGTATGATTGAAAGATTTCATTCATTCATTTCAATTTTAATTAAAGAACAAAGCCCTACAATCTGATTACAAGATCCTTTCTGATTTTCACATCGTCCTACAATTGTTAGTGGTAAATATTGTTATTAGAAATACAATTACCAACAAACCCATAGAAGAGAAATAAAGGGATTGGATTTGGTTGCTTAAATCCTATAATAAATACACTTTTCTTTTATTTTATCATTATAAACAAATACGTATAAGCTTACATATTAAAAAAATTTATTCATCATTCTATTCATTTGACTTTGTATTGTAGAAAGATACGTCACTATAGTCAACTGTTACGTGCAGTTTTCTCTTCTGAATGCAGTGCCTTTCGTTTCTGAAAACAAATCAATTTCTGATTCGCCTCAAAAAGAATCGAATTATTGTCAAATTTGACTTGTAGCTACCCGAAGCTAATATTTTGTTACAAGAAATGTCTGGTGATGAGTATCTATCGCATGCAAGTATTTAAACGTTTCCTTGATGGTTGCGAGGAATAGATTGAAGTTATGACAGAGAAATTCGCACGCCATCTGAGGGATCTAACAAAAGAAGACTGTCAGACTATTTCCGACAATTGAAAATTCGGATGGAGCGTTGTTAGAATAGAAACAAGAATGTATGGATTGAAAACGCAAATTTTTGCAGCGTTATTCTTGTTATTTGATAAACACACCTCGAAATTTTTGTTTGACGGTTTTGTTTTAAATTTCACCCACATTACTACTTGTTTCTTGTTACCTAACGATATAAGTAGCTGGAAACAGATCTGTTAGTTATATTAAAAATGTATAACATTGAATTATTATCTTCTTCAAATCTCTTAAATATATTTGGATTCTTCATACGGATAATAAAGATAACAAAACATATATGATAATGTGCAATGAGGCTATTACTTCGTCACCACTACTACTTTACGTCTACTGTAATAAAATGGGAGATTCAATCATGAAATTACTTAACAATCAGTTTTTACATAACGTAGCTTACGAACTGAAAAGGTTAACTCATATGTTTTTTATGCTTCAAGAATTGTACAATGAGATTCTGATGTAACTTGAAACAGGTCAATTTTTGGTAATTTCATAGTCCCTTCGTTTTTTGGCTCTAGGAAATTGAAAAATGTTTTTTAAATATTCGTTTTTACATCGGATTAATAGAAAAATTATGGTAATAAAGAAAATGAAAACTTATATTGGTTTCAGCGCTTTATATAAGCATGAAAATGCACTCGTTATATAATTGTTGATAACTTTTTTCCAAATAACCAATTGAAGTTGTTATATTTTTTTATAATCCACACAAAAAAGCGAACAAATTAAAAAAAATGTTTGAAAAGCATACCAAATGTGAACATTTGTTCTGAATTTTTAGCACACCCCCCCTAACCTTACCTAACTTCTTCAAATGTAAACATGTAAACATAGCTGCCAATTTTCTTTTTCTACATAATCCATAATAATGTTGAACAATTGTTTGAAGTAATAAACTGTTATAATGAATTGGTCAATTATCCATTTTCCCTCACGGAAATAAACCCCCTCCCTCCATATACAATTCTATTTTCTAATCGGTCAACAAATATTCGATGATATCAGCGAGTTATTTGCTGCATGAAAACACGCCTGAAAAAGTGTGATAGAAAAATATAAGCGGATAAGTGGCGTTTGCAATAAAGGGTATCATCTATAATTAACTTGTTTAATTAGACTTTAACCGAGGATTTGATAGTCAGCACTCTTAATTTTGCATTAGTACTGCTAAGGAGTTGAAAAAAACATTTTCACGAACGAGTAATCCAATTTCTGTGATTGTTTTCACATGGCAAAAACTTCAATTATTTCCAATTACCAAAATTTCAATCATTGTCTCTTATTATACCGAAATCACATGTTCAAATCTAATTAAACCATGTTAGTTACTCGCAACTTCGCAATTTCCTATGGCTATGGGCAGTTCCGCCGTCGCAACTCTAATTATCTAAAGTGTCTTGTTGAGAAATTATTACGTTAACGGAAAAATATTTTTTACCAGAGAAAGAAGCGAAATAAAACGAGCGTGAACCACTAACATTATAATTAACTCATCCAAGTGTATCAAATATAAGAAAGTACAAAATAAATCGTTTTATTATACAAGGTAGTACCACAAAAGTATAATTTTGACAACTTCCTTCGTTGGGATGATATGTACCAAATTTTTTCAGATAAACCTACATAAAAAGATATTTATTTTTGACATAATTCTGCCCACTGGGCAATAATCAGATGCTTTGATAAGAAAATGACACTTAAGTGAATAACTACCCTTGTGTTAAAGATTTGTTGATCTTAATGAAGACTGTAATGAAATAAAAATATATATCTACCAATATTAGCCGATAATGTGCAAAGCGGAGGAATAAGCTTTTTCAAAATGTGGATGGTCCCTGGCCTTACTAGAGGCGGTAGTTGCTTGAAAACTACCATTGTATTAAAAAGTACATAATCTATACATAATCTATACTTCATATGAATAAATTTGAAGACATCACGCTGTTAAGTATTTGCTTGGTAGCCATTAATAGTGAATTTGTAAACATGGAAAAATTGGTTATCGTTATGTGATACAAAACTCTGCTTGAAAGGCATTAGCCCAACCAATATAAACACTGAACTAGATCTGGGCAAGACTGCTCCTTTGTTATCAGCAGTAAAATATTGGGTAGCATAGTTTAAAGACCAACATGGCAGTGGTCGAGATGACGACTCCAAAAATTTGGCAGAAAGTCCACAAAGCAATATTCAATGCTCGTCAACTGAAATTGCGCAAACTAGCAGACATAGTAGGTATTTCAAAAAGTTTGGTACATCGCATATTTACTGAAAATTTGGCCAAATTTTGTCATGGATGAAAAGTGTATCCATCACTACACACCCCAAACTAAAAAAATAAATAATGGAATAACCAAAGAGAACAGAGATTGTTCCATCTGCAGGCGTCGGTTTTTTGGGATGCAACTGGGATCATTTTCATTGAATATCTTCAAAACAGCGAATATTATGCGAACTTAATGCAAAGTTTGAGCAAAGAAAACAAACAAAAACGGCCGCATTTCGCTAAGAAGAAAGAATTTTTTCATCAAAACAATGCACCAGCTCACACATCCATTATTGCAATGACCAAAATTGCACCTTATTTGCCAGATTTAGCTCTCTTGGATTATTTTCTGTTTCCGGAATTGAAAACATGGCTCGGTGGTCAAAGATTTTCTAACAATGAAGTGGTGATGTCGGCAGTTAATGGCTATTTAGAGGAGCTTGGAGATTCTTATTATAAAAAGTGTAACGAACTTATTGAGCATCGCTGGGAAAAGTGTATAAAGCTAAAAGGAGATTACGTTGGAAAATGAATATATTTTTTCTCAAAATTTTCTTTGTTGGGCCAGGTACTTCTGGAACCATCCTCATATTTTAAAGCAACTAAACACAGATCAGCTGTCCAGCAATAGCTGGGTCCGTTTTAAAATGAAATGAAAAATTTCGTAAAATCTAACATTATTCTATTTTGTTGAGCTACTTAAACTTTCGTGACATTTTGAATTACATTGATTATTATTCGAAACACAAGAGAGATTTGAAATCCAATAGATTATCTGCAATATAGCTTGTTAAAGATTTTACTTTTTCTTTCTATTCCCTATAAATCAAGCTCGGTTTTTTTCATAATTTTCCTTCCTTGGAATTCCTTGGAATTTCACCGAGAAAATGAAAGTATCGATAACACCGTAGGCATTAACACTATCACTGCTGGTCTTGAGCCAGCTAGTGAGCTAGCTGTCTGGACCTTGTAAATATGGGAGACCTATTGGCGGTTTTTGTCTTTTTGGCTGGCATGGGAAATAGGATATTTGCGTGATGGGTAATAAATGATCGGAAACTTTTTAGAGGGATTTAGAGGAAACGCTATTATTATTATTATTGGCACTAGAGCTGAACGAAGTGGCATAGGTGGATGGAGATTGACGGGTTTTTAATTTCCAAGAACACCAGGGATCCTTTGTTTCGATTGCCTCCGTTCCTACATAGACCAGACAAATCGACGTATTTCTATCAGGGCATAGGAACACTTGTTTTACTTATTCTGATATTTCCTCTTCCTTTGCTCAACATCGCGTCCATACCGAACCCACAATCGAACTCGAGAAGCTATGGAGATTGAAAAACGTCCTCCATCCACCTCTTCCCAATACAATTTCAGTTTGCTCCATTATCAATAATGATAACATTTCCTTCACAAATTTATTACGAGAATTTCAAAAATTCCAACGCTGCTCAACCCACGATTCATCATTCATTTATTCATAATGACATGTCATTCATAACCTAACTAATAAAAATTGACAACATTTTGAATAGCAACCAGAATCAATAAACTTATGCCACGAGTCAATCTTTTGAATTTCATAATTTTGTTAAAAGAAAATAAATGTCAACACGCCACAATTTTCAATTAATTAACTTCCCCTAATATATAAAAACCATTGTCACATTCATGCAATAGTAAATTTTAAACTAATGAAAACTTTCTATCAGAGTTTATAGACATTTCGGATTTTATATGAAATACTCTTTTCACAATAAATTAAGGAACTGAATTTTAGTTTCGACCATTATACTTTCTCGATTGTAAAAGGTTCTTAATTTCCGGTATTTTTCACTTTTCTCTTTCTTTAATGAACAATTAGCAAAACTATAAATAATATTTGAACAGATATAGTCGATGAGTTACAAAATCATTTAACAGCTGTCAATGAATGAAAAACCTGCAATACTGAAATGTTATTTTTCTTCAAAAACCAAGTATACATATATAAGTGTGGAGAATGTAATTGGTGTAAGTGTAATGAAAAATAAAAACTGTAACGCTTCAACCACTTAAAATTTTGGTCACTAAAGGAAGAATCAAGACCTGAAATTTACGCTTTTACGAAAGATGATTGATAGTTTCCTGGAAAAGAAAATGTTTCCGAAAGATTTAGCAAGCCAGACAAGAAAACATAAACAAATATGTTGTATTGAGTCATGAATTCAAAATATCAGCAAAAGTTTCTGCTGGTTTATCTACATATCCGTTAGATGAAGAACATCTTGTAGATTGTTATCAGCGAAAGTTTTCGTCGCGCTGCATAGAGCCGGCCATAATTAAAGCTTAGTCAAATATGCTTTGTTGTGAGATTTTATTATTTATGGAGGTAACTACATCACTCAGTAAGTCGTGTGACTCACACACAGATGTCTCTGTCATTGTCAAATCCATATGACGTTTCAAGTGAAGCTACATTTGTTATTTTCAAAACAATGTATTTAAAACAATTTCGTGTGTTTTTTATTGCTTTATCATTCTTGATGGAAAAAATACTGTACACGCTCAGAAATAGCTTCAAAATTGATCATCCATCGAAAAGAACCATTTGATACTGGTTTGCTGAATTTAAATGTGGTCATACAGACACCGGACGTTCTAATCGTCCAATCAAAGTGGTTACTGCAGAAAATATTAAAAAAAATCCACAAATTCGTTATATCTAATTGTGAATTGAAATTGTGGGAGATAGCTGAGACCGTAAACATATCAGAAGGTAGGGTACCGCGTTTACTCACAGTCGATCAAAAACAACAACGTGTTGATGATTCAGAGCACTGTTTGGCCATGCTTACACGTGATAAATCAGATTTTTTGCTTCAACATGTGACAATGGATCAATCGCTTCACTTCGAAATCAAAACGATCATCATCTAAGTGGATAGCAGCTGGTGAAACACGTCCGATGCGTCCAAAGGCACAACAGTCAGCTGGGAAGGTTATGGCTCCAGTATTTGGGAATTAATATGAAATATTGTTCATCGACTCATCTCCATAAATCTCCAATAAATCTAACATTGAAAAAGTTATACTACTTGGTACGAACCCTGTAACTATCGCCCTCTATAAGAGTCAAACATAAAAACAAAATTCATTGGATGTATCAGCTTCCAAAATATATTCGTACAAAATTTAAATACAATGTTGCCAGTAGTTAAGCCAATATCGTGAAAAATGTGTATAATTTTTTTTTCTTCGACGCCCTTTATGTTGAATACGAATGGCATTACGAAAATGTTTAACTGAGCAAACTCCAAATATTATTCAGTTTTCTTTCTATCCTACTGACGTGAAATAAATAATATCAGTTTTTTCATAATGAAGATGTTCAATAAATGATTAGAATAGGCTGACTACAAATAGAAACATTAGAATCCGAAGTGCGATGATTTTTTCTTTGTGTAGTTATGGAGAAAATATAGTCTTCTACTATCTAATAGAATGAAAATTACAACACGACCCGCAGGCGAGTGTTTGCATGGAATAATTCAGAAGAGTTGAAATTTCAAATTGTATAATACAGATCAATTCAAGGCAGCAAACAATAAAAGTACCAAGAACAGCCGGATGTCTGAACGACACTATATGGAAAAACAAATACATAAGTATTGAGGCCAAGTCAAGAAGCTACAAAACTGTAATCAGACCCATAATGAAGTACACAGCAGAAATCCGGCCTGATACAGCAAAAACAAAAAGGCTCCTGGAAACAAAGGAAATGAAAGTCCTACTAAAAATTACTGGGAAAACGCCCCTACACAGGGAATGTAGCGACGACATCAGATAAAAATGCATAGTGGAAAATATTGGATACTGAGCAGAAAGCGCGAATGGGACGAACACATAAGTAGAATGAGCGAGGAAAGAATAGTAACTCACCACTGGGGAAATGAAGTATGGGAAGGCCACGAAAAAGATGGAATGATAATCTTACCATCAATTGAGGCAATGCTGCGAAGAATTAACAGGCAATTTGCCTAAAATCGAGTAGGAAGAAGAAGAAAAAGACAGAACAATTCTATACATTCTAACGGATTTTAAAATTAGAATAGATTAGAAACAGATTGATTCAATACGTTTAATATTTTACAAAACCCATAGATAGATTTACTATTGTTGATGTTATGTTTGAAAACAAATACGTTGAACTTGTAGCAGTTATTACTACTCAATATAATCAACTAACACGGTTATATATTTTGAATCAGGCATTGTATTATGTGACTGAATAGATTGGTCTAAATAAATATGCCAGTAGATCAATAAACAATTAATATAATTTCACATGCACAGTCATTAATTATCTCAATACAGTTATTTCTAATATAGGTACAAACATATTGCTACCTCATTATAAATAAAATTGATTTCTTTGTATTTATGCGGGATCTTTTTCGATATTCATAGTAGTTTCCCGTTTCAAATTACCTTATGTGTTCATAATCATATACACAGTGATATCAAATTATTTTATTTCAAAAGAAAACCCATAGCAACGCTATTGCGATTATTATGGAGACCTAATGACATCAAAAAAACGCATTTGCCATACACTGACTCAAAATATATCCCACTTTGGATCAAAACCGCATTTGAATGAACGCGTTTTCAGAAATTAGATTAGTTGGTCCAGTACGTAGGTATTAGTCATCAAACGAAGGTGAACAGTTGATCTTCGGTCTCTGAATATGATAATTTAAATATCAAAACGCGTTCTACACATTATACTTGAGGGTGTTGTTATGGTGGTAGTAAACAGTAATCAGTATGAGTATCACAAACGGTTTCCAGAAAACCCTACTTAGTAATTATTAGCACGGAAAATTCGATCTTCTGATTATAGTGGTAGCAGATTATTAATGCCTTTTGTAGTGAATAATGACGTTCCTAGTGTACAATATTTCCCTTTCCTCTTTGCATCTTGTCTTTCTCGTTAAAATCTCTTTGATAGACACTTGAGCGTAAAATGAGTGACCCTGTTAATCCGTATTCTAATTCATTTTGCTAGATGAGAGTATTAGATAAAACGAATGATATTTTAGTGACATCGAACATAGGCATTCAAAAGAATTATTTATAATGGGTTACAGAAAATAGTCCACTTCATCAGAAAACTAAAATATATCATGTTTCGTGTTATTTCAACTTGAAATACAGTGGCTGATCCCTTTGAACAGCTCCTAACCGATTTAAACATCTAAACAGTCATTTATCATTAAGTGCTATTCTTTCCTATTATGTAGATATAACCTCACCCTAGAATCGGATTTCTTAGCAACAAGTATAGCAATATTTTAGCTATTTTGCAACAAAGTCATCACTGGAATTGAGTACTATATCGTGGGATCAACCTCTGTCGTGAAGCTGAGGTAGGAACCAACGTCTTCACTTTGAGATATCTGCTTAGCTCCGTGATCGTGAAGCGACGGCTCTCCATCACTCGCTGCTGCACAAGCTCAACAAGATCATCGTTGATAAGGGACAGTCTCTCTTCTTCATGGATACTATGGTGACCTGCGGATAACTGCCTACACCAGCAACGTACTATCTGCTTACTCTTAATGCTTGCCCCATAGACCTGCCACTTTCTCATCATATACCTGGTTGAGGTAATTCCAACTTGAATCATTTTGCGATTATTCTGATTTGTGCCACTGAAAGATAATCAAAACAAATATCCAAGGTAACAAGGAATTTATTATGTTATCACCCAGCTTGTCGCTTTGGATATGCGCAAACCAAAAAGAAGCAAAAAGTTCCTAAATGGAGCTAGGAAAATAGTCAACAATGGTACAACTGCCTAGTACACTAGTGTCCGATAAATCAGAGAGCTGGGATGCAATATTTAACTAAATAAGTAGATGGATTGACCAAACTGGGAAAACATTGTATTAACATTTATCAATATATGAAAATGGCAATTATATTCTTTATTTATTTAATTAAAAATTACATTTATGTACTTCGAAACGGATCAGTTTTTGATTATATGTACAAATAGTATCATAACCAGTAAATACGTAATGAAACTTGTTGCGATGATTGTGAAATATTCACATCAATTTATTTAGTGTTTTCAACTGAAAATTTGTCTGAAAATTTCGTAAGCTACCATCAGTGCAACTGATACACGTTCATTGATCTCAAATAACACTAAAATAAAGTGAATTTTCAAACCATATTTTCCTTCGATACGTCAGTGATATTGAAGTCGCCTTTTACATTGTTGAAAAATTTATTGATGATTCTATATTATTAAAATTACACAAACTTCACAAACTTTCATTAAGTTTCACTAATACACTGGTACTCACTTCTACCTGTTTATGTAACGGGTGGGCAACTTAGAACGGCTAAATGATTAGATTACAGATTAAGGGAAAACAATTATAAGATAATAGACCCCACAAATACGTAGAAATTATTTTCAAAGTCTTAAGTCTACCACAAGAGAGCGTATTTGGGAAAAATCAAAATTTCTCGAAATTTACCCAATTAAGTGGCATTATTGATGTTTTAGTCTATTGCTTTGAATAAGAGGTTATGAAAAAATTCCCGTAAGTCCGATTCTCCTTAACCGATTTTCATAAACTTGATAATAATTTAAACAGCTTTTGTTTAACTATACGAAATATATAGAATCTAAGTTATTTCTTTAGCAACGTAAATGCTAGAAGGCGTTGTTTCATATATCTTAGATACTGAGATTTCTCTTAACAAATTCAAATAGAAGCATAGTATAAATAGGTTCTTTAAAATTAAACGAAATTAACATCAAAACAGCGAAAATTGCATGCTGATATCTTCTTTTTGTTCCAAGATATCTTAAGAAATGTGTAAACGGCCGGTAAAGTTTTTGTCACACGTCTATTAGGCTAGTTCGCCCAAACAGAAATTGGAAATTTGTTCTGGGTAGAAAGTTCATAATCTTATTATTATCGCTAGAAGATATTTATGCTTTCTAAGAAACAAATGACCATTTCTTTTAGAAGACATCCCGTAGCCATTCGTCGTGAGATGTTCATAAAACATTCCATATACGTTCGGCATTATTTAAATCAAAGATACAGTGGAAACTCTATTAACCGGACTAATTGTTGCTAGGAATTCGGATAATCGAATGTCCGGATAATCGAATATATGAAGAAAAGCGGGTTTTGTCAAATAAAAAAATTGGTTTCAGCTGTAGTAAACTCACAGTATCACTCTATGTATGTTTATCAAACCATTTGAGACCTATTTCTAGAGCCTGAAGTGCTTCATCATGAGATGGTTCTACATCATTTTCCACTTCTAGATTTTCTTCTGTTCCATCTTTTTGCATTTACTGCTGTTCATTTATCTGCAATATGTTTTCTACGATTTCGTCATCCGACAATATATGAAAGCCTTTATCATTATTGTCACAAGCGATCCACTCTTTGATATCTTATATTTTGTAACTTATCTCAATACTACTTAATTATTTAATTGGTCGCAGTTGATAGTCCGGATAATCGCGAATCCGTATAACTGAGGGCCGGATAATCGAGTTTCTACTGTATCATGATTTTTATTTGTGATATGATTGAAAGAATGCGACAGGTAATACAAAGTACTCCAATGTCAGTAATTGAATCTGCTGTCCTGTCAGCGTCTCATTTTATGCATAGAACATGATAGCCGACATTTTGAACACCTAGGCGCCACTAATTACATAGTTAGTTAGGTATATTGTTAATTACTATTGTTACATGGTTTATTTAAAGATTTATTCGCATTGTTATGAATATCAGCTTCACAATTAGATAACGTCATTTAGCGTCAATAATAAGATTAATATGAGTACAGTTTAAATTACTGCAGCTTTAATGTTTAATTTTCGTTTGGGCGAACCAGCCTCATATACATTTAAAGATAAATTTTCCGCCCCTTACACATTTCTCAAGATATCTCGGGATGTTTGTACTTTGTAACGAGAATTGACAATGTACGAAACAATGCCCTTTAGCATTTAAATTGCTAATTGAATTGTTTAGAATTTATATATTTTATATTGTTGTACGAAAGCTCTTTCAAACAACATAATTTATCTATAACAAGGCAAGTGGGCTCTCCCCCATCTATTATTTGAAAAGATAGATTGAAACTTGTTAATGAAAAAAACGCAGAATTAATAGTGGGATTAAATCCATTGGAAAAAGAGGAAAATATGATAAAAATTGAAGGAAAAATAATTTACGTGCGAATTGAGGTCGGGAAGAGGAAGGGTAAAAATAGGTTTACATACTTAACTTCAAAATTTATAAAAAAGTTTTTGCAAAAAAACTTTTGAAATAATATCGAAAAAGCACTCTTATTTCCAAACTAAAATTTTCCCGTCAAAATATCAGCTTTTTTTATAAAGTAAGTGAAATTTTTCTGATGTTGTGAAAAAATATTACTATTATGGTACCATCATCATGGTAAGTTTTCTCAGAAAAGGTAAAAAAGACGAAAAAAGTCGCATACGAAAATTTTTTCTTCATTATGTACAATTTTTAGTTGTTTATTGAAATTTGAGTAAGTGAGAGTGTAAAATATCAATAAATAACTTAAAATTGTGTATAATTATTGAACAAAATTTTCGTTTTCTTGCCTTTTCAGAGAAAGTTTAACCTGGCTATGGATATTTTCTACTTCTTAGGAAGTAGAGATTTCAACGAACCAAAGTGTCAATGACTTTTTAAAAAGTTATTTTTATGGTATTTTTACGGAAGAATTTGCTATTGAAAATTAGAGGGATATTATATCAAAATAACGTGAAAAAATTCTCTTTTGAACCGTAAATTTCCCTGATGAAATTCCATCACTCGTTATTTCACTGTGTGAGTTATCTAATGTCATTTTGACCAGCTTCACAGTATTTTTCAGGATACCTAGTAGATTAATTAATTTTCATAGTGTAACCAGTAAAAAACGGTATCATAAAGGGCTCTGTGGTGGATATTTAAAAATGCATGATAAGGCAGTTTTTACGCTAGATTAGAAATACGTATACCTTATTATTTGAATTTTTCCTACATTTCATAGCGATCAACTCGTAAAATCCAAATACAACACAACATAAAACATAAATAAACAAAACAGAAGCCATTCTATTCCTCGGTGGTGGGCTCCAGGAAATTACTTCGATATAACACTTGAAAAATACTCAATACTATTTAAATGTTTATGTATAAGTATTGTTAAATTACATATTGATTGGTAGTTTTCTAAATTTCAAGCAGAAAACCAAAGATTTTATTAGGAAAACAAATAATTTCAAATATTTACTTTCTCTCTGTTCACAATACTCGTATATTGATAACCAAATTGATACACTTTTAAAAAAAAATGATTCATTAACGTTTACTTCGTGGGTTGTCTCTGGGTATTAAACAACCAACACTGGATTTAATGGGCTCTAAAGTTAATTTATTCAGGCCACTTTAACGTCCTGTGAACATAAAACTTTCATTATATTCTTTAAATAGAATATATTATTATGATTTAAAATTAGAACAGGTCCTTGTTTAAATACCGCTACTCCTATAACTACGAGGATGGTCCTAAAAGTAGATGGCGTGACCTAGAGATGGCGGTAGTTGCCATAGTCAACGTTTTCAGTGAATTTGTAAACGAGAAAAAAATTGGTCATCGTTATGTGATACAATACAGAGTACGGCCATACGACCTGGGAAGACCAGCATCACAGTGGTCGACTCTATGAGGTAACAACTCCAGAAATGTTCCAGAAAATCCTCAAACCGATATTGAATGATCGTCGACCGAATGAGCGCGAGCTAGAAGACAAAGTAGGCGTTTCAAAATGTGCGGTACATCGCATATTTAATGAAAATTTTAATATGAGAAAGCTATGTGCAATATGGGTGCTGCGTGTTTGCTCACAATGGAAAACAGGAAAACTGTGTCCTGAAGATGTCTCCATCGAGTGTTTGGGAATGTTTGCGCCGTTTCATAAAAATGAATGAAACTAAAGAACAATCAAAACAAAGGAGACCGGATCTAAAGAAGGCAAAGACCGTTCTATCTTCCGGCAAGGTCATAGCGTCGGGTTTTTTGGGATGCGTATGGGATAATTTCCACTGACTATCTGAAAAAGGAAAAACAATCAACGCCGAATATTATGCGAACGTTTGAGCCAAAACGGCCGCATTTGGCTGAGCAAACGTGTTGTTTTATCAAAACAATGCACCAGCTCACACATCCATTATTGCAATGGCCAAAATTAATGGATTAAAGTCTCAACCTCTATCTCCTACACCCTATTCTCCAGATTTATCCCCTCATGTTTTATTCCCAGACTTGAAAAAATAGCTGGATGTCAAAGATTCTCCACAGCACGAAGAAGTGATATCCGTAGTCATGGCTATTTTGAGGAGCTTCACTATTCTTAATATAAAAAGGGATTGTTGGGCCAGATACTTCTGGGACCATCCCCGTATCTAATCGCAATGTACATTTTGTTCCGCTGTCACTGGTTACTGAGTGGGTGAACGAACGTTCATGGCCTTGTGGATGCTGCGAGCAACCTTCTTACTATTATAGCATACACATTGCGCAGAGGCGGGGAACTGCGGCAATTAACATTTTTTTTTTCGTTTTCTGTTGATTTGTCAGCATTCTGTAACAAATCTACATGATTCACTGGAAATAAAAAACCCGCACTGGATTCTTAGCAACTGAAACTGGTTTTTTTTCAATTTATGGTTTTGGTTTTGCGTATTATAAAAATCCATTAAAATGCCTAGGGAGGTAATTTACAGACAAGAAAGATTACAATCATCATCAGTGTAATTCAAATTATACAGGATGTATAAAGCGCCCGGGAGATAGCTTCAAAAGTTGTTTTATAATGTAGTGGATCACCATTTGCTACAATTTACTGGAGACTTAATTGTTAACTATGAAGACGCATTTTATTACAAAATCAGAAAAGTAGTATATTTTTGGAATTGGCTATGCCACTTCACTTCCATAGTTAATTTATCTCCTCTAATTTTAGAGTCAGAAACTTTCTTCCCAGTTTGATTTAGTATACAGAGTAGACAACAGGAAATAGCTTATACCGATATTTGGCAATATTAATTAGATTTTGAGGAAAGTAACATTTACAAAAGAATATATATCCGGAAAATTTTTATTAATATTTACTCTGTAGTCATCTGTCGCGCTCATCTTTATTCATTTTCTGTACCAAATGTTTCTTGTAAGGATATTTCAATTATTAAAAACCCTACGAACAGTTGTGTGGCCAATTTTCTTCTACTTGTAGGACCTAAACCAATATCATCTTGAATTGTTTTAAATTTTCATAGTTCTTTCTGTGATTAAGTGAATTGATATTCATGAATCTCAAGCCCGAACGAGGAGTGTTGAACTGCATTGATGAGACGTAATAACGTCGAAACTAGTCAGTAGTTACACCCTCACTTTGCAGTTGCGAGCAATTGGGGGTGTTAATATAGACAAAAAGGTCTATATACGCAAATCGGGAAGAGCCGTTTTCATTTACTCCAGAGCTTTCTTTTCGTTTTCTTCGATTTTCCTCCTTTCCAGCTAGAACAGCAAGTACAACCTCCCGTAACCTCCACAACACCAGCCCTGCAGAGGAGCAACTATCAGGGCCAACTCCAGTAAACCTACAAAACAACGAATCTCTCTTTCTTGAAGCATTTCAAAATGAAACTTGATGGCGATTATTTATAACCTATATACGACGCAGTCGTACCAGTTTGAACCTCAAGGTATCGTTGATAATTACTCATTAAACATATCTGTAACAGTTTCTACACAACTGTGCTAATTATCGTCCTTGCACTGATTATTGATAAAGAAAGTTTTTTATCGATACCTATTTCATGTTTTATTTAATTACTGAGCAGTTTGTTATTTGGCTAGCGGGTTGAATAATTAATTTAATTTCATTAAATGTTTCTTAATAACTTATAGCTGACATATCCTTTCTGAGATATTATTACACAAATTGGTTTTAGACGTGTAGTAAACGCTCTTTATTAAATACAGAAAATATATGTTGAGGGCATATCAGGATATTTTCTTTAGATGACAAAATAAAAAACAAATATATAAGAAAATCAATTGAAGTTTATGGCTCTATTGGTTAATTACAAATTATTTTTAAAATTGGGCAATGGTTTGAAAAATTTTGTTATTTTTTCCTACTTAACAGTTTTTAAAATCTCCTTCAATTCAGACTAATATTTAGCAGTGGTATTTGCATCTTAAAAATAAGATTTGTTCCATAGATTGATCAATTTCCACAAATCTTCCATCTTCTCTAATGCCTGGATTATTCCTTGGTCCATATGTTGAAGTAAAGCCGTAGTGTTGTAACTTTTATGTTTAGATGTAAAGTTGTAAGCTCGCGAGAATGACCTGGTGCATTTTCCAAAACTAAAACTGCTTTAAAATTTAATTTTCTTCTTAAATAATCTTCAGCTTCAGAAACAAAAATATTCCGGTACCAGTCATAAAAAATAGCGTTTTCAAGACACGCCAAAATAGCGGCTGGTTATTTTTGTTTTAATTTTTGAATGCACGTGGATTTAACGATCTGCAAAGCATAACTGTTGTAGTGACCCACTACCACCAGATTATTTAAAATGTACGTAAAGAAGCTTCGCTTTCTTTCGGACCATTGGACAAATCAGGGACATCCTTTTTAGTTATTGCTTTCGATCTATAATGATTCTTTTCACGTCGAAATTCGTTAGGAAGACAACAGTATTAACAATAAAACACCAAATCGACTCTTACCAGAAAGCGAAACGTCTAATATATGGTGGAATTTGTTATTAAGTAATGAAGCTGTTATCATTGTGTTTGATTACATTCTAAAAAACACCCACCGTAGCTGGAGGCGACTTCAAAGGCAAAACTAATAAAGCGGCGATATCATTCTAGTTATCGATGAAACTGCAAACTCCTTCAAGGGAGACACCACCCTTTCCAAGTCCATACTAAATTTGTCTACACCTCATGCTTTTTTCAAACATTTTTTTGATAATGAACTAATTCCGAAAATTGTGTATGAATCCAATAATTATGCTAATGAAAAATATCTGAGCAAACCTTCTGGGCAGACTGAAATCAATATAAACCAATACTTGGCCATTTGCATTTATATGTCTTTGGTTCAAATGCTTAATTGTCGAAGTTATTGGTCTAATTCCTTGGGTTGTCATCAAATAAAAAATATCATGAGCGAGAAACGATTCGAGTTTATAATAAAATGCATGCATTTCAATTACAAAGCTAATTTGTATTGTGATGTATTTGTGATGAACAGATGTGCGGTTCTAAAGCCAGACATTAAATGAAATGCCTGCTAAGCCCCACAAATAGGGCTACAAAATTTTTGTTTTATGTGGAGCTAGTGGATATTCATAAAACTTGGAAATTTAAACTGGTACAGAAAATGACAAAAAACATCGCCGTGCCAACGTGGTCGTTAGGTTAACCAGAATTATTCCACAAGCTCAGAACTTTGTCATCTACATTGACAACTATTACACGTCTCTGCCTTTACTACACTATTTTGCTAGGCAAGGAATATACTTGCTAGGTACTGTTAGACGTAATCGTATTCCAAACTGCATATTACCTTCGGATGAGGCTGCAAAAAAATGGACCGTGGAACATCCGTTGAATATGTTTGTGATCTTGAAATCCTGATGGTGGGGAAATATCATCCGTTTCCTGGAAAGATAACAAAAATGTTTGCTTGCTCTCAACTTATTCTGGAAAGGTACCAAAAAGAAAAATTGATCAATATGACAGAAAAGCAACATTTGAACATTGATTGTCCTAGTCTATTTTAAGGCTATAACCTCTATATTCAAATTCAAAATAAAATGTGGTATATGAGGTTGTTCTACCATATTCTTGACATGACAGTAGTAAATTCCTATTTGCTTTACCAAAGATGCCTTGCACAAAAAGGAGCTCAAAAGTATATGAAACTTGCAGATTTTAGGGCTAAAATTGCATATTGTTTGTGTAATCATATCTTAAAAACGAAATACAGGAAAAAAAGAAAAGATCAGCAACAACATCCCACGTTCGTCCAAAGGACGTAAGGTTGGATGACTAATCACATTGGCCATTGTACAAAAAGGAAAAGCAGAGATGCAAGCTTCCCAAATGTACTTCTTTTTCGTATATACAATGTTCCAGATGCGGATCACATTTTTTTGTCTCAAAAAAAAAACAATAATTGCTTCCAGGAGCTTCACAATACTTAGTTTTATAAGTGAGCTATTACTTTTTGTTTGTATCGGCTATATATCATATCTGGTATAACTTAATTTTTTTAAAATACACTTTTTTAATAAGATCAGAATTTTTTACTATTTTTAGTCGTTAAATCGCCCGTCAAAGAACCAGAAAATATATTCAGTTCACTAGATAAAATTGCGCACTATAGGGTTAATATCTCTGATCATTTTATGCAATTATTTGTTGAATATGTCATTGCGGGGATAGTTATTACATTATCTATTCATTTTTTTTAATGTCTATTTATTTCTGACCTGAAGTCATTTTATATACTATTATTGACCCAATTTCTGTTCTGCGATAATTGTGATTCAATCTTCAAACTTTTTTGCTAATTAAGTTTGTATATATTAGTTACAGAAAATACCATTTTTTAACTTTAGTCGTTATTAAAAATGTGATAAATTGATTAAATAATATCCAATTGATTAACCTGATCATAATACTCAAATGAAGTCTCTTAATGCCACAGTACGTATTCTGAAATGAATATCGAATTTATCTGGTCAATAATTACAAAGATTAAATTATTATTAGCAAATAAAAAAACAATTATTACAAAATATGCCAAAATTTTACACAAATATTCTAATTTTGTAAATAATTAGCATCCTTCCTACTTTTAAATAACCTTCGAGAAATTATTACTGTAATCATTATCCATAATAAACATTTATCTTCATTTCAGGCTTTCGCGTTGAATATACAAGAGGTAATCAAAAAAAAAAAGTTTAAAAACCGATAATATCACTTCTCGACATAATCACTTAGTCTCATTTGGTATTTATCAGAACCCAGAATCAATGTAGCAACAAATAGCTCAGTCATTTGACCCGGCTGCATATTTACACAACACTTTGCAGTGGTTATAGGACTTTTCGAAATGTATAAACCGGGTTAAGGTAGATCACCCATCAGCAGATTGCAGATCCTAACCCAGAACAAGATTTAAATCAAAGTTTCTGAGCGACACTGAATACGATAACTTGGTTATCGAAACACTCCATCTATTTTATTCCCCGGCAACCATTTCCTCGTTAAAGAATAATCAGATATCACACATAACCAAATCAGGCGAATAGGTGAGATTTTCACGTAAAAGTATGTTGTGCAGGATATGATGTTGCAGCTTTAACCCACTAATTCACTGACTCAAAAACTCTGGAAAAATTTTTTGGTGTATCAGTTTGCTGTTGATATACATTGATTTTCAAGCTATATTGGTTTCACGAATCCTGTATTGCAGAAAAACTGCGTACATAACTAAGATGGATTTTCTAGAACCGTAAAATTTTACCTTCAGGTTCTGAAGACGATAACTTGGTTATCGAAGCGCGCGTCAGACAGTGTAATTGTTAGTATTGATGTAGCAGTAGTGTAAACAGTGTGTTCAGTATGAATATCACCATCGGTTCAAGAAATTTCAACTTAGAAATGGCAAAAACTATAAAAAACCGCAAACTCAGTAACCTATCAATTACACTGTTAATGAGGATTAATAGTAGACAGCAATTTAAGAAGAATAAATAATTTTAAAAGTTCAAAAATCCATAGTCAAATGATTGACTCGATTAGTTTCCTAAAAACAATGAATGTGAAGTGGTTTAGTTTTCAAACATTTAGATAGTGATCGAGTTCACTCGATCATAGTTTCCGAAAATGGATCACTACTCACAAACTTATTTAGCTCATCCTGGTTAGGTGCACTACGTATCATTTGTTAATATTATGGATTGACGCCTTTCCAACGGCAGTATCGGACCTTTAACTTCAATCTAAGTAAGTGTAAGTTACTGTTTTTGTTGAATTTTCACATCTTCTCTCAAGACATTTGGCTATTTGTCTTAGGCGGCTAACTTAATTAAAGTGACTACATATCGAAGTGCGTTGAGGAATTCGTCACATACCACATAAATTCCAGGATATGATTGCCATAACTTTACCGGTTCCTTAAATCTCTTCGTCATTGGTGATCTAGGAAGCTTCCACTCCATAATAATCTTTTTGTTTTTGGGAACTAAATAATTCACCCATGGAATGATGTGATCTATTAACTGTTGGTCGTCAGAGAAGTTAAAGAGAATAAATGTGAATCAACTAAATCATTAAACCATCTTTGGTATTCTATTTCAACTGAATAATGTTTCCTTCGAAATAATTTCCATGGGAAGTCACGTAGCTTTATGGATCTTCCACTCCTCATAGCGCTGGTACTCGGATTCTGGGAATACAATCGTTTAAATATTTTCAAAAAGCCCAATATAAAGTATCTTCAAATGAGTTTGTAGCATAGAAAAACGAATAAGAAGCTACGGGCATGTTTGTTATCTTTGGGCTCACGCATATGATGATTTCTTCAGTATTTTATGAAACAATATTGATTAAATGTTTTTCACAAACTTTTTTTCGATGATTTCATGAAACAAATTAGCCTGAATTTGATCTTTGACTTGCTCATCCTTGCTTCTTGGCGTTTCGTCATGCCAATTATCGTCCCCAATGATGACATCTTTCCAAAAATTGGGATCATTTGTGCTCGATTATTGTATTCGGTATACCATTTCTTTTCCGGAGAACTGCTGAAGTTTTTAGAACTCACTTCCAAATATTAATTACTAAGAACCTATTGACTCGATCACGTTGAAACAAAATTTGCAAGTTTCATCAATTAATTTCCATACCCTGAAACAGAGCGATATATTTAGGGTGTGGGGACAAAAAATCCATGCATTTTTGACAACATAGCAAGTACAGTAGGCGTTAACTATGTTATTCTTTTTCGTAGTTTGTCAGCTGTCGAATTTCCCAAGTATAAACATCAGGTTTCTTTTTGAAGGTGAGTTTCAAATATGGAAAATCTATATTGAGAAGCAACTAAACATGAAGAATTGGAAAAGAGAATTTTAAGCAAATTCCGGTAAACGCCAGATTCAGTAATTTTATTTTTTTTTTTTTATTAATCGGGTTAAACGTTCTTCGCCGTCTTCCGATTCCCAGTTTCCATTTTTCTCGATCTTCCCAAAGATCTTCTTCCAATCCTCTCTCTCGAATATCCTTCTCGATACCTTCTCTCCAACTTAATCTTGGTCTTCCTCTCTTTCTTGTTTCTTGTGGTGCCCAATTTAAAATTTGTTTGGATATGCGGTCTTCAGGCATTCTTTGGACATGTCCGTACCATCTTAACTGATTCACCCTAATGTCTTCCGTAATCGTGTGTTGCACCTTCATGATCTCCCTGATTCTGTCGTTTCTTATTTTTTCCAGTCTTGATATTCCTGCCGCGCGTCTCCAATAATCCATTTCTGTGGCTTCAAGCATTTTGACTGTTTTTTCTTTTAGAGGCCAGACTTCGCTACTATATGTTGTTATACTTTTTATTATGTTATTTTATATTCGATGTTTGTTTTCCTTGGATATTTGTTTGTCCCACAATACACTATTTAGTTGTCTTATTGCTTGTCTTCCTTGGTTATTTCTTTGTGCTATTGCTTCATCTAATCTTCCATCATTAGTGATGATCATGCCTAGGTATTTGTATTTTGTACAATGACTTATTTTTTGTTGTGTTTCTTCAAGTATTAAATTTTGTTGTTCTCCTCCAATACACATATATTCCGTTTTACTAAAATTTACTTCTAGACCCCATTTCCTGTATTCCTCTACTAACTTTCTTGTCATATATTCTAAGTCTTCGTAGTCCTGTGCCAAGATTATTTGGTCATCTGCAAAACAAAGGGTATATAGTGTGGAATCGATTAGTGGAATGCCCATGTTCTTACATTTCCTTTTCTAGTGTGCTAGTGCGTGTTCCAGGTATATCTTGAAGAGTGTGGGCGACAGACAGCATCCTTGTTTTAACCCCTTATTGATGGAGAATCCTTTTGAGACCTTGTTTCCTATTTTTACTTGTGATTTACTGTTTTCATAAAGCTTTTGTACTGCTTTTATTAGGGCCGCATTTATATTTGTTCTTTCCAAGGCATCCCATAGTTTTGTTTGCGGTAGTAATTTTATGTAATATTTAAAAACAAAAATTAGGAAAGCGAGCCGACTGGATGTTGATTCAGTTATATAAAATATGTGTAGTAATCAGTAGTAATAGCCGTAAATAGTGTAGTAATCATTGTTTTATAGAGTCAAGTTCAAATAATGAAATTAAAGCAAACAGTAGCTCAATTTCTAGACATTTCACACATTGCTACCCACCATCATTTTGAAGCATTCTTTCGATTCGTACTGAGTTGATTTAGGTCGTTGAGGAACTTGACAGGTCATGCCATGCCGATCTTCCCGCACTCTATACTTTATGTGCTTATTGATTCCTCATTATAACCTTCTATGATTTGACTGTGAATGTCAGATTCTTTTCCCATAAAAATCAACGACTCGCACTTTCACACCAATGCTCTATGAATCTTGTCAATCGACGTGAACCGTCTGGGAACTTTCACTACCTACCTGCACAGTTTGATAAGTAGCATTATGTGTCTTTTTACTCAAGAAATCAAATTTATCCACTAAACGTAGGTTTCAAATCCTGATAATCCTTCGTAGATTCTATTTTTCCATACCATAGAAATTCTTCACGGTAGCTGTGGGTCGTTCTAATTAACATAACAGGATAACGCACTTGCAGGACCATGTAGTTGCATGTTAGAATTTCTACGATTCTTATAATTAAGTATATAGTTGGTAAAACATTTACGTAACTTACCAGCAAATTACAGTAAATACTTAATTTAGTAGCTGATTGAAAATTGTCGTACTAATGGGGGCAAAATAATGAAAAACAATTTAGTAATGAAATTGCGTCAAAGCAGGAAATTCAAAAGTGAAATTTGACAATTTGTATAAATTATTTATATAATGTTACTATTTGGATTGGAAACCTCACATGTTCTTCATTGAGGAACACAAAATATATTCTGGCATGTGAAAGTGTAGATAAATTCTATTGCGAACAATCATAGTCGACCAAGTACTTTGAAGATTTCATCCAATCTTTTTATAAATAGGTGACTATTTAAGATAATGTTTTCAAGGTATTTAAAGTAAGTAAAACAGATTCAATTAACGGTCAATTTTTAATAACAGAAACTAAAGCAATAGATGCCATGACGGACTATTTTCCGATATTCCGTGATGGCTACCAATTCGTGGAGAATATTTTCTTTCAATTGTACCAGATAAGTCGATTTTTTGGCGTAAACTTCGGATTTAACATAACCCCACAGAAAAAACTCTATAGGTGTTAAATTGAAACTGCGCGGAAGCCAACTAACTTCACCTCCCCTGGAGATCAATTGTCAGGACAAATTTCCTTTTGCAGATCTTGTTTTCCAAGTAGAAGATACCCAGAATCTGCGTTTTCTGGTATCCTTCGCTAATTTTCTTCATCTTCTTCTTGCATTTTTGACCATTTTTGCTTTGTGATATTGTCTTAATCTACTGGCAATAGTAGTCAATCTTACGAATCTCACTCTATCTGCTTTCAGATAGCACAATCGGTTCGGAATCGGTTGTGTATGTATCCCAGCTTCAAAGCGGGATGTATGGTCACGTTATTGTACATCAATTAGCATGTTGAATTATTTACCTCTGCATTATTTTTCCGAAAAATCGATTTTTGACATTTCACAATTACTCGATATTTTGTAGGTGTCTCTAAAATCGAATATCAGTTATTTAATGTGCTATCACATCTTTTCAAAATTATTATTTCAATTTTCTGTTTCCAATTTGATATCACCATCGTATTCACTAATTCGCGTTAATTTAAAAAATAATAAATAAAAAAACTGTGATTCATTCTAATGACCAGCGTAAATATTGCTAGACACATTAGGTTATAACCTGAAAATAAATAATGTTTTGTTAATGATAACCTAATTCAGACGATAATCAATATAACCATGCCAAGCTGACAGTCCATTACTCTCTATTTACCTATTAATCACTGGATGTAATTCCAATAAAAATTGGAAAAATATTTCTTTTAATGGAGTCATTTAAAATCGATAGTATAAGGGTTGGCCTGAAGTTGGCGGTACTTACGAGGGCCGTTTTTTTATAGATAGAAAGTCTATAAATAAAAGACAAGTTCATATAAAACAATTATTTTATTACCAAAAGATTACGGTTACTTTTCGACATAATCACCGAAGAGATTGAAACATTTGACCTATCTCTGGACAAGCTTTTCAATACTCTCTTCAAAGGAAGTTGCCGTCAATAAATCAAGCAGAGTACAAAACAGACCTTCAAACTTCTGGAAATTCCATAGACAAAGAAATAATGGTGAATCTGCGGCTTTCTATAACCATTCTATCAACTCCAACTGAAACGACAGATTTGCGTTCTTGGTCTCCTACACCATGCACATCATTAAACTTTCGATACCATACACACGACTTATTCTCCGATAGATTTCTGCAGCACTATGGCCTTGAAAAACCAAGGGCTCAGTACCTCTCCCTGTCTTATTTCATCTTTTACTATGAAGCTTTGGGTTTCTATCGTAAACCTTTTTTTTATTACAAAATTCGCATCAACCGTATACTGGTTATTAGCGATTTAGTAAAAATTAAGTATTTTATCTATAAATATTTGTTAAATTAAATTTATGATAGAGATCTGTTTAAGGTAATTTTGTAGCTAAGTAATATTGTATATAAATCCTAAAATTTCATGTATTGTTCCGAATGGTAGATCTGATGATGATCTTTCCGAGATAAGAGATGGAGATTCTGCGATTCTGTGTTTCATAGTCAATTTGCAATTGCAATTGCTACATTTTGGTTCAGGTTTCGCATCAAGTAAGTAGCTCTGGGTCAGTCGTATATGACCTAGACGGAGACGTATTAGAACTTAATCTCTACTACTTTTCGGTAGTATTGACCATGGTTTTACTGAGTCTTTCACTTCACGAAGTTTATGTGTGGACATTGACCATTTGTTTTCCCATTCATTCACTAAAGCACGCTTTCGGATTGTTTGTTGTAAACCTTGTTGTTGTTAAATATAATTTTAATTTTATTCATTCATAAGTAAGTTGAAATGTCTGGAACCATTTGTGATATGAACACACTGTTTGCACTACCACAAACAATATGTATATCTTATGCGAGAAATGATTTGTTAAAAAGCAATCGAATCATTATAAGCATTATACACCGTTATTTAGACAGATGCACCTAATTGTAGTTCTACTTGGAACTTGCTACAACTGAATATTAAATTATAAAACCTAAATAGACGAGTTAAATGTACCTGCCTGTAATGGCGTTTGGTTTAAAGAGGGTACCAGTCGTGAGTTGAGCCTTTTTTGTTCCCCATTCGTTTTTTTTTGTGGAAACGAAATTTCAAAGCAAAAACCATAAAGGAACATAAATTCTTCACAAACAAAACAACAGAAAAAAACATTTTAATTCCAAAGTATTTTCCAAAGCTCTTGGCGGTCTTTTCCTATATCAACTCTATAAGGTTAAATATGCAATAGTCTGAGAAGAGTATGACCTTGTTCTTTGCACAGCTTGTCAATATAATAAATTTCCTCCCCTAACTTTAATCCTTTAATAATAGTAAACAATATTTTGTTTGTTGAACCTTTTTAACGATCGTTGACAAGAATAGGAATATTTTTTTCATACATAATGCTCAAATTTGAGCTTTGTTACTAATACTATTTGGTATACAGCGAGTGGTGGGATACGTTGTCCATAACGATTACTGACTGTGGTGGAATGTTAGGTAGAAGCTGTTCATCAAATCACTTTTCAAATAATTCTTCTGTCATATCTTCTAGATAATCAACTGCACAGTTTTTAATTTTTTTAGCAGATATTAATGAAACATAAGACTCGAAACCGTTTTTGCTTCCAGAGTATATTATTATAATGCGTTTCCCGTTAGAACACGACCCATTCCAACAGCAATTTTCAGTATTGTCAACTCAACCAAAATTCATTACATCGTGACTGTCAAACCGTGTTTCATCCAGATAAATTATGTGTCTATTAGAACTTGGGTAGCCTTTTATCTGACGCAAATAATCTTGTCGCCATCGAACGATCCTTGACGGTTCGATTATTGTCATCCGTTTATTCAGTTTTTCGTGTTCGAAACCACATGATGACAAAACTTGACGCAGTATTTCTAAAATGGTATAATTGTATTCTGGATAATCTCTACCAGTATTACTTCTAATGTCACAACCTAGTTATCCTTAACTATAAACTCCTACGTGTAAAATTTTGAGTAGGTTTATCAACTGATTTTCATTTCTGTGAATGATTCACAGCAACGCCTTTCGATAAATAAAAAATTTATTTACTCTAGTTAACCAGCAATTCTTATTATGATTGCATTATCAGATTGTTGAATATTTTCTTTTTTTAAACATTCGAATATATTTGGTCTAAAGAATACAATATTTTCCTTTTTTTAAATAAATTTATGAATTAAATGAATCTCACCAAGTGACTGCCCTGCTTATCGCAGGCTGTCTGGCAGGAATATTTCAAAGAAATTGGGTACATACGGCATCGGCCAATAGAAATGCATTTATGTTTACGATTCGTAAACAGTGGAGATGATGAGTCCAAGTGGACTGACGGTTTGTTAGATGTAGAGTAAAATTATTTTCCATTTTTTTAATTTGGAATGAGTGCCGTGCGTATTTATGAAATATTGATTGTTCCTCGCATAACGGTCGTCTTCAATTGATATTGGAGGAGCTATAACAATGTATTCAGTATTATTCATTCATAAGGAAGAAAAATTAATATTTACTTTTTTTCTACTGTACCATCCTGTATATATAGACCTTTGCCATTAAACCTTCGCTACCATGCATTCTCAAATAAAGTATAAATGTTTAAAATACGTCTCCTATTATAAATTTTAATTAAAAAACTAGATGTCCCACTCTGAGTTTAATCGACGCGTTACAAAGAAATAATGCCCATCAAAAGAACAACGATATAACATTTAAAACGTTTACTAATGCAGTCTGGTTAGTATTAACTTAGTTGGTTAACTTTGGTTTCTCTTTTCCTTTTCGGGCTAAAATCCACGCTCACTTCTGTTTTCGATTTCCAGATATCGATAGTATTGTTCGTTTTCGATACGTAGAAGTACAATATTTATGTCATTAGCTACTTGATCTTCTACACAGAGAAAAGTTAATAACCGTAAACAAAGAAAACAACACGTCCGTTAATTGTTATGGTTCTATATTATTTTGTTACAAGCAATGTTTCTGTGCTACAAAAGTTGTGACCTTTTTTATTGTATAAAATCAATTCTTGAAAATAATAGTTGTAGAATGTAAAGATAAAATTATAGGGCATTTGTAGAGACATGTTTTGAAAAGTGGCTCATAATTTAGTAACAAAAATACTTACATGAAAAATATATTACGTAAAGTGAAAATAACAGCCTATAAAACGAATAGAGGACTGTCAAACAGGAACAAGTAATGAAAGAGAATAAGTACATAAAAAAAAGACAAATAAAGTTGCCTCATATGAAATTTATTTTGATTTTGGTACATATTAAAAAGTGGGCTCCAGTCCAAACCTACCACAAAAATTGTTTCAAGCATTAGATCTTATTTATTTGCTATCCAACGAAAGCTTCAAGGTGGGAAGGCATCTATTTCTCGTCATTAACTTGCATTAATAATGGTGTCTGACATTCTGGATATTCTAAAAGGAGTGGCATCAACAGATCAACTGTAAATGCAGAAAAAAAGGAGCAGACAAGATCCTTTAGGTCGCAATGTATATGACACCCCAATATCTACATACATACAACACTGGTATACAAAAACTTCATATTTCATTCTGACATAAATAAAAGATACTGCTTCTCATATAGAATTTGCTGAAAAAAAATTGAATTTTTTGGAATGATCCTCAACAAAGTCCAGCAATTTACCTTGATTTAGTTTTCTTATACTAGAAATATTTTGATCAAAATGTTTTGCATGTTTGCTCTCAAATTTTCGAGAAGAAAATCCAGATAAAAATCCAAAAAATGCATTTTGAAATATATGTTGCGAACTGTTTCTTTGTAAGAATTAAGTAATTTTCTTAATTAATAGCAGTAGCATCTCCCAATCAGACACTCGACTCACAAAGAATCCATTTTGATTACAATATTTAGAGGTGCTTCCATTCGATCT
The DNA here is from genome assembly GCF_026230105.1 of Diorhabda sublineata. NCBI lineage: Eukaryota > Metazoa > Arthropoda > Insecta > Coleoptera > Chrysomelidae > Diorhabda > Diorhabda sublineata. The sequence continues at coordinate 5,797,876 of NC_079474.1, read as the reverse complement.
TACTGCAAAATTTTGTTAACATATTAAGGATTGTTTTCGCTACTTCAGTTTAGAGATATGGCAACGCTGATCTGAATATGTCAAATCTGACACTGCCATCATGAAGTTTGACGTTTTTTACTGATTGGATACCGCACAATTTGACAATCGCTCGTGTCAATTAGTGCTAGGAAATGGTGAGAAAATTTAATCGCGGTACTTCATACGATTCTATAAGATCGTGACAAGTAGCGGAATTACAATACAAGCAAAATCCAGAAAAAGTTATTCCCCAACGAAGCTCGTCGAAGCAAATACAACAGCATTTGCTTGCCAGAGACGAATCATTCTCCACCACAATGCGAACTTTTTCACATCAGTTTAAGCAAAAATGATTTTCATTCGTAAGAAGAACAAGAATTTATAGTTCATCCTACAGTACAGTTCCTTATTCCCGCAGATGAAAAATAAATTGTGAGATCAACGTTCTTCTGTAAAGCGGTTGATGCGTTGAAATCGCAGTTTTTTGAGATAACTTCGACACTTCGACAATTGGTTAGACATATCTAATTATAGACATTAGTTTTTATTTGTCCATATGAAAACTTAAGTAGAAATCCTCGTAATACTAGAATAGTAGTTCTGAAGATGCTATAAAAAGCTTGGTTTTCTCTTATTAAAACAAAAGATACTGGTTCTTATATAGAATTTTTCCAGAAAGCCTATAATAAAAGACTTTCGGCAAGTTGGAATTTCTGGAGCTGTTTGTGATATTCATACTGAATACTGACTTACACTGTCTGATGCGCGTTCAATTTACCTTCAGTCTCTGAAGAACTTGATTATCGAAACGCGCGTCAAACAGTGTAATTGTGAGTGTTGTAGTAGTGGTGGTGTAAACATTATATTCAGTATAAATGTATGACTGCCCAATCAAACACGAACAATGAATAGACAAGAGTATTAATACTGAAAACATTGTTTACACTACCACTACACTAACACTCACAATTTCACTGTCTGACGTGCGTTTCGATAACTGAGTTTAGCTTCGGTCTCTGAAGACGATATCTTGGTTATCGAAACGCGCGTCAGGCAGTGAAATGGTGAGAGTTGGTGTAGTGGTAATGTAAACAGTGTGTTTAGTAGTAATATCACCAACGGTTCCAAAAATTCCAACTTAGTTAAGAGTATGACAATCAAGAAAAAGATCAATTGAAGCCTAAACTTATTACACGTATTAAGGGTTGCTTTCTAGTACTCTAGTTACAGTTTTAATGTACGGAAGGGATATATCTTGTGACTTGAACTAAAGATACTGCTTTCTATATCAAATTTGCCCAAAAATATAAGAATAAAGGTAGTTTTTTTATACAAATATAATTGTATGAAATTCCCCAATACCCACAATGGCGAATAAGCCAGCTGATTCGTAATTGTGATGTGATGGTATAGATGAAGAAATCGCCTTATTTTAATGATTCCCAGCAGTTGACTTACTTTGAAGTAGTAAAATCTTTGGTTACCAAAGTGCATTGATATAGATGGTGATTGCTTTGAAAATCAAAAATTTTCTTGTATCTCAAAAATTCAGCGTCACCCTCGTAGGAATATTCAAACAACTTTCACCTTAAATAAATTTATTTCTTGAAAATATGGAAATGAAAGATATTGATCCAGTGTGACCACCTGTCACTGTTAATGAAACATTTTTAACAACTGCGAACTTTCAAGGTCAAACTATGTTATGAGCAGAAATACGTGAACGTTTTCAGAAAGTAGACTATGAATGTATTCGAATAATCAAGACGTGACTACATTAAAAGTAAAAGAAGAGGAAGAAGTGCCAAAATGGAACGTTAGGTTCATTGCACTTTCTATTCACTATACTTATATTCATAATAAAAGGAACTTGTGGATTACATAATAACAATTATCAAAGATTTAATTCAGCAGATAATAAATACTTTTTATTATATTTTTATGGTAGCTAATAATTCTGTATTCTTTTGTATAACGAGGTGTAGTCAATAATTTAAAATCTATTCGTATAATAGTCAGTAACGTTCACTGAGGTCATGGACAGTTATGTTATAATACATATATACTAGGTACTTATAAGATAACGTAGACTTCTATTAAATTTATAATGTAAACTATATAAACTGTATACTCAATAGTACCTTATTATTAGTACACCCTGTATAGATCGATACTTTTTCATGATATACTGAATTACAAATTTAACAGTTAATTTGACATTTAATAGTTCCAAAGTTAGATACGTTCGAAGATGTAGGCTCTATTAGAAATTGCCCTAAAACTATCCTAATAAAAGTCGTAATTAATAATCCTTGAACGTTGTCCAAAGTTTTATACAAAACTAGCTAGCCCCGCGAACTTTATTCCGTCTTAAAAGCAATAAATGTAAGTTCAATTATTTGCATGATTCTTTTTTGGCCAGATATTTAGTGTACAGGTTGAAATCTTCTAAGAAGCACTTTGATAGACAACATTTTTCGTTTCATTATCACGCACAACAACAAATAACGCAGATGGTCTTCCGACCCGTGATCATGCCACATATAATTTACCATGGGAAAGACATGCGTTTTCTTGACTCAGACCACAAATTTTCTAATATTAGCCTTCCAATTTGTTAATGGTCCTGGCGATTGCAAGACGAATCGGAAGTTGTTTGAACTCAAACGGCAAATCGTTTGGGATTAACGAATTCCTCGGAATGAGGACTTCCTCTTCTTCAAATATCGAAAAAATCACATTGTTCATCAATTTAATCACCACCAAATCTGTTCCATTTTACAGCTTTGGTTGGTTTATGCTTCGAAGCCTGATTAAATGTCGAATCAAATCCTCGTTCTTCCATAATATCTGCCCCAAATTAGATATTTAGAAACAACCCTTGTATTTTTGAGTATTTGATAAAAAATTTCTTTATGGGGTGCTTCGCCATGAAGCCAAGGCAATTCCACTTTCCCACTAAGGTATCACAATCTTGGAGTTTCTCCGGGAAACTAGAATGTGCCACAACTTATGCAGATGACCTGGATTATTTGGAAAAACTTATCTTACATTTTTTTTGTAAACAATAATCTAAATCTTTGCTTCAATACTTGATGAACATACTGTATAACTACCTAAATATTGAAGGACATCCTAACTACTTACCTGTGTTATTCGTTCTACGTCACTAACAATTTTTAAACATTTTCCTAAGATATTTAAATCAGTTTATCTTTCAGACCACAATTCAACAACAGGGTCAAGTTGTCTTCCAAATTCGTGATATTATCTGGCTGGAAAATTGGTTAAAGCCCAATTCTCTGCTACATTAAGCAGTTAAACTGACCCTGATAGTCTTACGGTAACCCGGAGAGAAACGGAGTGATAAATTTAACTATTAAAAAATGTTCTCGCCTTGAATGATAGGAAAGATTTCATGCAATTTTTTATCTTTGTACATATAAATAATGAAATTCTCTATATAAATAATGTCCTCATCCAAACTACAAACAACTCTCTCTCTTTAAAAGGTTTAGAGCTTGGGAAAACGAACATAACCTAACTTAAGTAATGATCGATGAACTGGTTTAAACTCTAAATTTTGTCATACATTCTATGAGGATGTATTTCTACTGGCCATAGTTATTTGGAATTAAATAATTTTCTAATCGGCAGAACGTTATAAGCAGATTGTGAATTATTTTAGTTAAGATCTTCATTTCTCTTTGTATAGTCTTTTGATGATAACATATACAAAACAGTAAGGCGTCAAGTTTGGGGAAACAACGTATCAGATTGGATTCAACAACCTTACGAATTCTTCACGAACTCTTTCTTTCTTTTAGTATTCTGTCAGTACCTAACGGACATTGACTTTTTGTTATTTGGGTATATAATGATCATATTACAATTTTTTTTCGAAATTTGTGGTTTTTGAAGAATTATTCTTTTATAATTTGAATGTCTTCCTCTTTCATTTAACCGCATCTAGTAATGGTTCCCAAGCTTCGATAAAAATCATTAGATAATTCATTCTCCCTCAGACATGACATATAAACTCAAATTTTGACATGTGCATTTTTATCCTACTGCCCTATTTTGACAATAAAATAGGCAAATTTGGAATGACATTAAACTACAAAATGCATCTTAATATTCAAATAATCACAAGGTGGCAAACGTTATTAACATTATGATTAATAACAAAGTTAGTTTACAAATAAAAAAGACGATGTCATTTACATTGCGGTCTTGTCCAATTTTTTTCTTTGGTTCGTGATTTTCAATAGTGGAATAATTAATAAAAATGTGGATTCAGTTGTTGCTGTGGATATCTAAGAATGTGCAAGAAGAGCAGCTTAGGAAATCCTACCTAAAAAATGAGCTCAGCAGTACAATATTGCATATAATAATTTCCTGATCGGGTGGAAAATGAAATTTGTATAGTTCTTTCAATATCAATAGCAGATTATAAAAACCCTAGATACCTCATTTTATGAATTTATTATTTTTATAAATACTTTTAAAAATATTTATATCTTATGCGAGGAAATATTCGTTTAAAAGGCAATCGAATCATTATAAATTGGACGGCATTATACGCAGTTATTTACGCAGTTATATACGCAGACAGATGCACTTGATAGTAGTCCTACTTGGAACTTAGAAAAAAATCATTATTGTACCACGTAACTTGCTACAACTAAATATTCAATTATAATATAAATAGACAAGTAAAATGTATCTGCCTGTAGGGGAGTTTGGTTTAAACAGGGCACCAGACGTAAACTGACCTCTTTTTGTTCCCCATTCGGAAACGAAATTTCAAAGCAAAAACCATAAAGGAAAATAGATTCTTTATAAATAAAACAAAATAAAAAAAAATACTTCAATTCCAAAGTATCTTTTTAAATAATAATGGTAGTCAGAATCGTCTGCAATAGAGTCGTCATTCGATTGAATTATGAAGGGTTGTAAAGAGGGTGATACCACAGTTGATACCATCTTCTTCATTTATGAATTAAATGAATCTCGCCAAACAACACCACTGCTTATCGCAGACTGTCTGCTCGGAATATTTCGAATATTTTTTCATTAGTAAACAGTGGAGAAGATGAATTTTGACAAAATTTCATCAAGTCCACGGGAAATGGCGGTTTGTTAGATGTTCACCGAAGTTCATACGGGGAGTAAACATAATTTTTCATTTCTTAATTTGGTATAAGTGCCGTGCGTATTTATGAAATTCTCATTATTCCTCGCATAACTGTCTTTTATAATTGATATTGGAAGAACTATAGAAGTGAACCTGTTTTCGTAGGCTCCAGATAGGAAATACTTGAGTAGAAGTTATCGAAATAACAAATAAATCATTTGGTCATACAAATTTCAAACACAGAAACGAGAGTCGGTAGTTCATTCTGTATTATTAGGTATGTTGACTATTTCTGTGGTACCTATATCGCTCTGTGACACTTTTAATGTCATGTGCGGAAAACTCATTCATTTAACATGGAGAGTTTTGTCGGTTATAGATTTATAACAATTAATCATTCGTTTCATTTTTGATGATGAAATAAAACAAAACATAACACATGAAAGTATGTAAGGCGACAACGGGCTACTCGCACATAGAGGTTAGCTTGTGTGATCATTATTTTACTTGTTTAGTCAATGTTTGTATTATTTCTATTCAAATAAAGCCAAAAAATTACCAAATCTTATTAAATTCTTTGTTACAGGTATATCTCCAAATTAATAATTATTTCATTTATTATTTAAAATTTATAGTTTTGCTCTATAAATTTCAAAGAAATTCGAATTCGATGCTGTTATTTTTGCTATAACAACTTAGGTTAATAATTTTCTAATATGTCGTATATAACATAAATTCAAGAAAATAAATGATCAAAAACACATAAAAAAGAGTCAATTGTTTATTAAATGCTTCTTTAGTAAGAATCTTGTGGTCTCATTTTACATTTATTCAACAATCTGTCTCTTACAGAACAATAAGTTGAAGGTATTTTTACGGTCCACAATATGAACCGTGAAGCCGGTCCTGTCCAGTTATGATCGAATTCTAAAATTTGGGGAAGTGGCGGCACGTTTGATATACTTTTTATAAACCACGGAATTCGTTTGAGGTTTGTTCTTATATATGTTTTTATTATAGCAGGCGGGTTGTTTACATTGATTTTTCCACTAATTTCTATGAAGGTCTTGTTATTTTTTGGTTTTTGTTTCTTTACGTTCTAGAACTCTAGAAATGTTTCTTCTATTTATATAGTGATTAGATAAATTATATGAATTATGTAAGTAAGAGACAGTGTTCATAAATTCTCCCCACCGAGAGATATACTTAGTATTAATAAATAAAAAGAATATTCCATCATGTTAAATGTATGACATTACTCAACGTGACATTGAAAACATACTAACTTATGTAAATGTTCATAAAAAAACGTTTAGAATCTGGAAGATAAGTAGGTTAATTTGAAACGCTTCAATCTGCGAACAGTTCACTAACAAACAAGTTTGGGTTCGCGCTTAGTCTTTCTTCATATTTATTGCTTTATTTGCTGATTTCTTCCTTGATGCTGCGAGCTTTCAAGCCTGTTTCTATGTTCTTCAACTCTTTGTTTTAAAGCACTGCAGGTTTGAGTGACTGACTGAGCCCCATGGCTGGATGCCGTAGGTCCATACAGGCTTTGATACATACGAGTAAGAAGCTTGTTTTAGAGTGATAATCATGATTTTCTGTCAACCTTCCAGTACATTTGTTGCAATTTGAGCCCAAGTTCTTTTCTCTTGATGAATATATGCTTCTTCCAAGTTAATCTTCAGTCCAGATGTATGCCTAAGTATTTGGTACAGTCTGTCTATGCAAAGTGTTTGTTGTTTAGGAAGACGGGTGGACATGTCCCCCGACGAAATGCAAATGTCATATAGTTAGGATTTTGTCTCATTTGCTTTTATTTTCCATCTTTGTGGCCATTTTTTCACTTTGCTGAAATGATCTTGCAAATTTGTGGATGCTCAAAGAGAAACTTTTGAAAAAATGTTCATTTTGACAACGTTGTTTAACCGAAAATACCTAAAATGACTATAAAAAAATGTCCAAAATAAGAGAAAGTAGCCATTACACGATAGTTCAAATGATAGTAGATTTTAAGTTAAACAAAAATATAGACTTGGAAAGGTAGTTTTTGTACTATTTAAAGATTGCTTCTTGAAACAATTACTACTTTTTATAAATTAAAATATGTTGTTTTCTGTTTCATTTCGATCAATTGATTTTTAATGTTTGCCTATACTATTATCAGTTTTCTTTCACTTTCCACGAATAAGAATATCCAGTTGCTGCTTTACGCGACAGTACTTTTAAAACAAATCACTTCTCTTGCATGTTGATATTCATAAAATCGCCTAGATAATGACGAAGAAACCTTGTGAAGTTGCTATTTTAGAATCTGAAATTTTCTAACGTGCTGGAATTCACTCTTGTATATTTAAATCTCGTTTAGAATACTAATTCATCATACAATATGAATATATTCAGAAACGCCTATTTGTATAAACTTAATTCAACAGATAAAGTGATGATAATTCAAATTATAATTGAAAAACCAGAGTCTGAAGGTATAGCGTCATTGTGAGGGTTGGTATAGTGGTAGTGTTAACAGTGTTTTCAGTACGAATATCTCCAACGGTTCCAAAAACTCCAATTTAGTCCAGGTTTGCATATTATAGGTTGAAAAAGAAACATCGATATGCGCTAGAGTTCCAGACCCTAAGTATGCATAACTCAAAAAAATTTTGAAACGCGTATAACTCGAAAAATAAGAGGAAACAAAAAAATAAAAAAATTTTCTACAAAAAAAGGTCTCCAGTATTCTTTCGTTTTTCGAATTCCCGCCAGTGCGAATTCAAGCCAATTTACGTTCCAAGCTCACATGGAAACTGCTATAATTATTGGAAAACTACTTCGTTTCCAAAAAATCAAAATGCATTATGATGATTAAGATCTCTATTTTCTACTCGAATAAGCTAGCATAAATTTCGACTTGGGAAATTTGGGAAACACTATCTTCGTTCTCGGTTGATTATTTTGAATATTCACTGGCTTCTCAATAGTTTATTTTTCACAAAAATGTGGGTACTCATTTTGAAGCTTAGAATCTCAGCTTCAAGTTTATACAAAAACATTCGCAGGATGATGTATCTTTATTCTTACAATTTTGAAAATGTATAGAAAGTTCAAAATGTCCCGTTTTTCCGTAAATATGTCCTTAAATATCCAAGAGCATTCGAAAATTTTAAGTTGTATTTGTGAAAGCATGTTGCACAGAATCCATTGCAAGTCGTAACATTGTATTCAGATATTTGGTTTAAGAGAACGAAAGCTTTCTTCTCGTTTCTTTCTTATGAATTATCGTGTTTAGAAGTAAACAGATGCCGAGTCCGTACTGCATTAGTGTAGTGTCTAAACAGAGGACCATCCAGTAGTGAGCAAATGCATACTAATTTGTGACATGTCATGTTTGTTCCAGTGGAATTTGCTCTCTAGGGTAAATCCCAGATATTTCTATCGTTTTCCACTCAACGGAATTGATGGACTTGAATGTTTTTATCGTAATGAAAGTGTCTAAGTAGGTCTTTGTTCGGATAGACATTTATTCCCACCGATCGATTACTTTCTTGTATGGTAGAAGTCCTCTCAGAAACTATGTCACAGAGTTTATTCTCACCACCCCCTTTGCATAAATGACTATGTTGTCGGCATAACCCAGATAGAATTCGTTTAGTAACAGGCTCCACAGAAGTGCTGGACAGAAAGTATATAACGAAATAGAATTCATTTCAAATTTGATACACCGTTTAATTTATATGTTACGACTATGTAATGAAAAATTCTTAGCCTACTATAGAACCAAACAAAATTTCAATGTCAACATATTTTATTACTCAACATATTTTCTTCTTAATTGGGTATATTTATTACAGCAACGTCTCTAGACCTTCCAAAAAAGAATGTTTCTTCTTGCTCTGCAAACCAGACCTCCACAGCTTTTATTACCTCCTCGTTGGAAGAAAATTCACGACCTTTTAAACTTTTTTTCAGTTAAGGAAAGAGATGATTGTCGGACGTAGCCACATCTGGTGATTAAGGGGACTGTTCTAGTAATTCAAACCCTAAATCACGAAGTTTTTGCATGGCAACATGAGATTTGTGTGCAGGGGCGTTGTCCTGCAAAAACAAAACACCTTTGGATAGCTTTTCTCTTTAATTTTTTCCTGTAGAGTGGTCAGTAAGCGAATAGTAAGCTCCAGTTATTGTTCTACCCTTATCTAAAACATAAATCATGATTACTCCATGGCAATCCCAAAAAACTAAAGCAAGAATTGTTCCAGCAAGTTTTTAGACACGAAACTTCTTAGGTCTTGGAGAACCAGAGTGCCGCCATTCCTTCGATTGCTGCTTTGTTTCTGGATCATAGAAATGTACCCAAGTCTCATCTATAGTAACAAATTGGTTTAAGAAGTCTACATCGTTTTCAAATCGAGCACAGATCGAACGCGATGCTTCTACCCTTGCACGCTTTTGGTCAACAATTCAAACATTTGGGGATCCAGTTTGCAGCAATTTTTCTCATGTTCAAATTGACGTGAACTATATGATGTACGCCTTCGAATGAAATATTCAGTGCTTCAGACATCCTTTTTAGCCCAATTCGACGGTCTGATAAAACTGCCACAGAAACTGCCTTTCCCGATCGGCCATCATCTTCAATGGAAAATTTACCTCTTTTGAAGCTTGCAGTCACGGTCGCATACGAAGGACATTGATCACCAAGGGTATTAAGTATATCGTTGTATCGTATTAAGTATTGTTCGTTGCTATGGTAACGCAATTTTTGTGCATGACGACCTTTTCAGCGTTTGTCCTCGCCTATTTTATATAATTGATTTTCGATATAGGTCTGCGTCCCTTTTTTAATACACAGTGAACGAAATAATAAATTTATTTACTTTTCCCACACTTTATATATAAGCAACTACGCCATTAAGTGTAAAACATTGAGTATAAATAAATAATACATTGAACTTTGTTAAAGTAGCATGTTTTTACCATGATTTCCTTGTTCCGTTTTTCCAAAATTCTTTTCATCATATAAACAAGCAGGTGTTTATGGACGAAACTGTGTATAATCTTCATCTTTCATGTTGTCGTTAACGATTTAAACACTCAAAAATAATTGTTTATTTCAATTTAAGTATCAATTATCACTTACAACAATTTTAAAAATATATATAAATTATATTAGGCTTCTTCTATATTCAAGATAATTTTACCGAATGAACTGTCAGATATTTTTTTTACGATGACACAGATTTAAGGAATGAATGTTGATGTTTAGTTATCATCAATATTTAATACTTAAAAATAACGGGATGACACTGTTTTACAAGTCGGATACAGCGATGATTCAGTATTGTACACTGTTTGACTTAATTCATGCGAAAAATATAGCTGTAAAAAATTTATAAAGATAATCGTTAATCTTAAGATTTTCTCTGTATATTCAACTCTGAATACGTGCCTATTAGGGTCTCTGATGGAAAGGGTTACAACTTTCATTTGAAGAAAATTATTAATAATCATGTTATTTGTCTAAAAGTTGAATGTGGGCAGGCACATACCCATAGCTTGTTACAGTTTTTCTGCATTCTAGCTGAGATATATGCTGTTACTACTTAAGTTTTGAGATATGGCAACACTGATGTGAATATGTCAAATTTGACATTGCCATCATAAAGTATGACAATAGTGAACGTGTTGTCATACGAGTGATATTTGAGTTGTTTATAGATACTTGAAACATTCATCTTGGTCAAAAGATGGAATTAAGTCGCAAACATTTCAATGCGATGATTTTCTATGACTTTCGACGTGGATTAAACCAACGGCAGCTTGCCGATCAACTCGCTTCGACTTTTGGACTTTTTGGAAGATTTGGCTGTCAGAAAGATTTGTTTGCGTTGGATACAGCATAATTTGATAATCGCAGAAAAGAAAGCTCGTGTCAATTGGTGGAAATAAATACTGAAAAAATTAAAACGCGGTGCTTCAAAAGACGTCTATAAGATCGTGACAGGTGATGAAACATTGATGTATTCATATGAACCTGAAACTAAACAACAATCGACTTTATGGGTCTTTCATGATGAGCCAAATCCAACTCAAGCTGTTCTCGCACGAAGCATTTCGAAGCAAATGGTTGCTTGCTTTTTTCGGAATAACTGAACATGTCGCATTAAAGCAACGTAAAACGGTTAACTTTGAATAGTACACCAGAATTTGTTTGCCAGAAAATCAGGGAAACCAATCGCAGAAAACGAATTATTCTCCACCACGACAATGCGTACTCTCATACATCGATTCAAACAAAAACGTTTTTGAACAGTCATCCGCTGTACAGTTCTTGTTTGGCACCTAAAGATTACTTCCTCTTCCCGCAGATCAAAACTATATTACGAGGCAACGTTTTTCTACACCTGAAGAAGCGGTTGATGCGTTGAGATCACATGTTTTGGAGCTACCTCAATCGGAATGGAAAAAATGCTTCAAATGATTCAAACGCATGCTAAAATGTATTGATATTAATGACAAATATTTTGAAAAACAATAAAGCCATAGCCAATTATAAATATTTGTTTCTATATCTCTATCCCAAAACTTAAGTAACAACCCTCGTAGTTTATTAAAAAATGATTGCTAACACAATTTTCTCCTTCTGCTTCAGATTCCTATTTGGTTATATTTTAAAAAATATAGATTCAGTTGTCTATAAGCATAAACTACTTTTGTTCAAATCTGTTTTTTCTATTCGTTCCCTCTTTCGTGATTTCCATCTGTGTTCGCGTTTCCGTCCTCATTGTATTTTTTCCGTAGTTCTACAACTGCCATGTTGGGAGTTTCCACCACTAAGGATACAACAACCTGGCTACGAATTCAACTCACTCTAACATCTGGGAATCCGGTTGAGAGCTGCAACCATTCCGGATTTCCATAGATAAGTTCCAGCCTTATCTTTAATATACCGAGTGGGTTATATGGATGAAGCGCCTCAATAATCTCGGAAACGGCTTGCACGATTGATATAAATTTTTGTGCACAATGGTCTTACGATACGGCCGGTATTATGGTGATATTTACATTTTTGACAGATCTTTCCAATATCTGCTATAACTGCTACAATAACAAATTTGACAATTCAATAAATTATTATTGTTCAAGTTTATTGAAAGTCACAATGGATCGTTTATCTGAAAAAGAACGAATTGATATTTTAATGATATTAGGATATGGTGATAGGCGTAAATGTCAACAAGAAACGTGTAATACCTGTAATAATTTATATCCTAACCGAAAACCCATAACAAGATCTACTGTTTATGAATTAGTAAAAAAGTTTAACGAAACTGATTTAGTAAAAGATTTATTTATGTTAAAAGACGATCTACACTTGAGTACTAGACAAATATCCAGGGAACTTGATATTTCGCAATAAATCCATACAAAGTAACATTGGCTCAAAATTTGTCACATCATTATTATGGTACAAGTGAAGAGTTAGTTTGCAGATCTCATGATAGAAAAATGTTACAATCAAAACGATCTAAATTTTTTACATAATATTATGTTTTGCGATGAGGTCACTTTTTGTATTAATGGAAACGTAAATCAGCATAATTGTAGATACTGGTCACGTAGCAATCCTCATTGGATGCATGTATCCCACAACCAATATCTCGAAAAGCTGAATGTATGGGCTGGAATATTAGGCGACAAAGCAATTGGTCCACCAGCTTTTTAACGTTTATTTTTAACCGTTTTTTAACCAGTTATTTATATGCTTTAACTGAGGCCGAATACCACTTCCTGAGGAAAAGTTTCCTGTCGGGGAAATTGAGGTTACAAAGTCTAAGCAAAATACACGAACAAAAATAAACTTAGGAACTGATTCTGAGGCCATATTTCTGCTTCTTCGATGATGCATCATATTTCAGATTTTATACGATGTCCTTGAGAGAAACAATTATCCTAAAAAATAGCAAATGTAATAGACTTTTCTGAAAGTGGTGAAGAACCTACGTCTACCTTAATTTCAATAGAGCATACTTCACCATATTTTTATATTCATAATTTTTCAGGATATAATTTGAAAAAATAATAATGGCACAGTAAGTATCTTCCGTTAGATAATTTCTTAATATCACTTTTGTAAGTTATTGTATTGACCCAAATTCAAATGCGTCAACTTTTTCGCATTAAAAAGTTAAATTAAATAAATAATTTCGCCATTTCCACGTAAATTGTGAATGTTTTATAGTCGGAATTCCCTCACCTCCGCCAATGAAAGTAGAACCCCTCCGACAGGCAGCTCGTGATGTGTGTTCTTTTCAAATTCAAACCTCTGCTTTTGCAACCGACGAACCGTTCAGTCCGTTCAACAAACACAAGCGTATATGAACCAGACAGTTACTAGATTCATCGGCTCCGTAATATAACAATCGCCAACAGGTGGCAGGTAGTTTTTATTTATCAACTACTACGTGTATTTTATTGTAAAGGAATTCGTTTATCGGTATGTTTCTTATCGTGATAGGATTTATCCTTTAAGACGTGAATTACATTGGAGATTATTTTTGATATTCCATAGTGAACTTGTGTTTTGTTATGTGTGTATAATGTAACTATCGATAGTTTTTGTGTACATATATTTTACAATAACTTAGTGGTCTGGATTATTGGATAAATCTAATTTTCAAGAATTGGTAATAATTTTTTCAAAGGTGGGATTTTATTTTTACATTTTACTACTAAAAATACTTTTTAATACATTTCATATGACCACGTTTTCTCAAAAAAGATTATCAAGTGATTATAATAATACAAGTATTTAGGTGATTAATTCTTGATGAAACTTTTCGGAGTATTGAAGTCAATCTAGAGCTTTCCAATTTGTCTGCTATTGAACCCCGCATTTTTCAACTTCGCCATTAGCTTGATTGACATGTTTTGAGCAAAAAAAAATATGTGTTGAAAAGTATTAGTTAAAACCAGGTTGTTTGATATTACAACTGAATTAATATATGAAGAATCTAACAACTAATTACTACAAAATAATGGAGATCCAGTTGAAAATTTTCTTTTTATAAATTTGAGTGTAAAGTTATTGAATACGATTCCAAGCACAATTACAAATTTTCTGTAAAAATGATGACACTTAAGTCTCCTTGAAATTAATAGTCGATGTTTTTCTCTAAAATTGTACCTTTTTGCTTAATCAACATTAATGTAGGTAATAACACACTTTGAGTTTGAGGAAAATGATATGGCAGTAAAATTACTCAAACAGCTTAATAACTATTTACATAATAACTTCGATAATAATTACAAATAGCCAAAAAACGAAATTGAAATGTACAAATATTCCTTAGTCAAATCTAATAATTATAAACGAGGGTCATATTAATATATAGTTGGTTTCCGCTATATTTGTGTTAAATTTTAAATAAATCCGAAAGATAGATTAGTTATCGATGTTTGGTAACGTAATTATTAAGAAAGAATAATTATATTGAAATAAATCAAACATCATTTCATACGTGGAAAACCAAATGGAAGGGTCAAAAAAAGTTACGTAAACATAATCCAGACAGTGTTATGTCCCATGGAATGGCGTTTAAATGGTTATGTCCCATGGAATGGCGTTTAAATGGTTTAACTCACATTATAAACACGGTTGATGATGAGATTATCATGACAAAAGTATAGAATTCCATTATTTAGTACCCCCAGTGCAGTATCGTCTAGTAATAAGTGTATTTAAATCAAAATAGCCGGCTGATTATTTCAAAGAAGCCTTCTCGTTATTTGCATCTTAGTTCAGTTTGTTATTTTTGTATTTAATCTTAGTGTTTTGCTGTTCTCTTTCGTAATGGTGATGGTTTTTTGGTGACAAAATAAACTGCGTTCCAGATTCCCTGAACAATAATTCCCATCACTGTGCTGTAATGTTTTGGACTCGAATAGAAGGGCTCTCTACTTTTCAAGCATGGTGCTGCTCTAAAAGCACATAGTGATGATGAGAGAATGACAGTTCAGAGGACTGTGCCGGGTAGCGCTAAATTGTATGGTGCTGCCAGAGAGTCTTCGAATGCTATTAATTCTCACTCGAGGACGCATGGCCGCGCCGCGATATTGGTTTTATGGTATTTCGAGGTGTCGTGCCGAGTCACGTATGACTCTCCTTGGGGACTTCCAAAGTTCACTTCTAGTGTGCAGTTGAGTGCTGCCAAAGGGCCGTCGAATGCTACAAGTCCCACTCCAAAAATTCGTCACCTGAAATAACCCAAAATCGAGGAATATACTTGAGTGTTGAGATCAAGTGTGTTGTTGAGGGTCAGGCAATTATCGTTAATTTGATGGTACTCTAGCAGCACTCCACATCACATCAAAATTGGTCACTCTACGTCAATGCCTAGATGCTCGAACCTCGTCCCAATCTCCCCATAAAACTCATCATATTATTTTTCTCTCAAATATCCATTAAAATTTGATGCTTGTAGTGTGAGATGGCCATAATTTTTATGACTGACTACATAGAATTTAACGAGGAGTCTTCGCATTCTTCGAGATAAGACAGGTCGCAGCACGCGTTTTGTTTATTTTGATTTAGCACTGGCCGCATACTCGTCAATTATTTTGTTATTATGCAAATATAATAATAAATTGAAAAAGTGGACTTTTTGTTAGTAAAACTCTTAAACATTGGTTTTCTATTATTGTGTTAATATTATTATTACTGTTATTTTTTAATAACTGTCAAATTTATCTGTTCAAATGCTTTAAAATAAAACTCATAGGGTTTTTGTCAAAAAATTTTCTTGGGCACAGCTAGCGCTACTCCCTACCCGAGAGATATTTTTAAAATTTTATTTTGGGCCGTTAGGATTAGTTGTTTAGTACATCTACGTATCTAAATATTTGAATTTTTAATTTATCTACCTTTTTCTTTTGATTAATTAGCTAAGTATACTGCCAGATTTAACTTTGGTTTTATGATTAAAATTAGGAGAAACTATTGATAGTTATATAACTTTTATTTCTTCAGATATTTTAACCTCAAGTCTCAAGATGAACGATATACTATATTTATACAATTTTGAATAACAGTTAGAAACCATTTCGGAACACTTGTCAAAATAACTAAACAGGTAGATAAAGTCGAGTTAATTGCCCAATTAAATCGCCGGATGTAACGTCAATAGAATATTCAATGTTAATTAAATTTTGTTTATTCAACATAGGCTTCGATTATTAAAACGATATCAAAGTTTCCCAAGTAAGTAATAACTATTGAATTGATATTAAATGAGTCTATTCTTGTTTATATTTAGGAATTGTTAATTTACTGTTTGTATTACCATTTTCAAATTTGTAATATCTCAAGAATTGCTATTATTAATTTTTATTAGAAGAATTAATGCTGACAGTTCAATTATGAATAAATCTGAAAGATGACGACACATTTATTTAAGTAGTCGAAATAAAGAGAAATATTAATTGAGCATTATATTTAATTATTTCATAAGAGAAAACGTGATTCTCTTCAAAGTGATTTTCTTTTATTACTAATACACACAACTCCACGGATTTTTCCATCTGTAATGGAACTTTTCTTATTAGCCATAATTAACGGCTTAGTAAGTAACAAAATAAATAAATTAAACTAAATGGAGGGCCCCGTGTTACTCAACTTAGCGTAATTTTCTGCCACATTTCTCATGATGTCTTACACGATTTGAACATCTAAGACAATAAAAGATGACAAAGATATTTATTATAATAAGAGACTTGTCAATTGTCGGAATGTTGATAAAGAAACATGGTCTATTGTGAATGATCTAAGAAATAAGCCTTCTTCATCTCTACTTCATCTGATAACCTCAATAATTACTTTGTAAATGTGGCCAAAACTTGATCAAATTCTTTAACTCCTCATGATATCTCCCTGATGCTAATGCTAACTTACACAGTTTCTTCTTTATGCCCGTAGTTTTAGCAGAGCTTCACAGTACAATTAATGACATCAAAAATAATTACTCATCTGGCACTGCTGGACTTACATCAAAAATGTTTTCGAGTCTGTCCGATTGCACATTAAATCACCTTACCACCTCTCGCATGGTTTAAATTCTTACCAACAGAAGTCAACTTGTTGATACAACGATGTCATTTTACAAGCCAATAGAATGTGGAGTGTCCCAAGGCTCAGTACTAGGCCCGATTTTGTTTCTTATGTTTATAAATGATATCGCCTATCTAGACATCAGTCGTTTGCAAATATGTCTATTTGCAACGACACTAGTTTCTCTTGGAGCAACTCGCAATTTCACGGCATTTCATAGGACCATATCTAGTGACCTAATCACCCTTAAATCATGGTGCGATTCTAATCTTCTCTGTCTCAACGTTTCTAAAACCAAAGTTGAATCTGTAAAATTTTTAGTGCTTTTTGTGGACAATTCCTTCCTTATTCATCTTTGAATCCGCTTCTCCAATTTCAGAAAGATCGTTGCACGGCTATCCACTTAGGAACGCGGAGCACCACCCTTACCGAATTAGTTGAGGGCTCAATATTTTACAATACAAAAAACTGCACAATCATTCTCTATTTCCCATGTTTTAAAAAAATTCTACGCCCTAATTGCTCTTATTTTCGGCTTTTCACCCTCCATTATACACTTTGCGAGATAAAAGTAAAAGATAAAAATCTTCAATTGGATGAGCCTGAGGATTACCTTGTTTTGGTACGTAGTTCCTCCTGCATAATGGCAGGAAGTTAACATTATAAATCGTCTCCAACGTGATGATGACGTACAAAAGCAACTCTTTCAGTGAGTTATTTGTCAATATACGTTTCAGAATCTATAGCTTCCCACCTATTTCGTCCCACATAAGATCTGGCTCTCTTATTCGCAAAATGTATCCGTGATAATTGGTTTGGGATGTGATAAGGACACTTCTTCTTTTTCGGTATTTTTTATTATTTCTTGCTCATTCCCGCGATACGGTACTCTTTAAAGTATGGTATTTAAGCTCTAGAAACATAGACTCTGTCTTTTGGTTTCCTCACTAGTCTTTCTGCCCTATCTGGGGTAAAAATTCTTGGATTTCCACTTTTTGGGAGATATTCCTTCTTCACATTCGAATATAGAACGGTAAATTCTCCTGAATGGTTTTGAAAAACGCGAACTATGTCAGGTTCAGGAATCTGTCCAACAAAATGACAGATGTCTGGAGCACTAAGTGTACTCAGTAGCTACTTTTTACGCTGTCGTAAGCTTTCCGGTAGTCTATTAAGAGTTGATACATTTTTATATTATATTAGCACTTCTCAAGGATATAGGGGATGGTAAGTATATGGTCTTCCTCTTCTGAAACCACATTGGTAGTCTCCAATCACTCAGCTCAGCCTTCTAGACAATATCGCGGCCATTACTTTGTAGATGATGTTCAGTAGGGAAATGCCTATGTAGTTGGTGCAGTTTAGCTGCAGATGAGATAGGGCAGATGAGTACTGTACTCCATTCTTCTGGCATGGACTCTTCTTTTAACAGCTTCCTGATGAGTCCATGGATCCTTGCCTTAAGTTGTTCGTACCGTACTCAAAGTTCTGCAGATATGAGATCTTCACCTCTGGACTTGTTGTTCTTCATTGCTTTGGTGGTGTCCTCTACTTCTTTCATAGTAAACTTAGTCCACGTGAAAGTGGACTACTGCTTTCCTAGTCATTCTTACTTACGAAGTTGAGCAGATCTCCAAATTACTCGGCCCAAAGTTCTGTTGTCTCTTTCCCTGTCTCCACCAACAACCCTCCGTCACTGCCTGTACCATATTCGATTTGGCTTGGAATCTTACCTTCTCCTCCTTAATATTGATATATTTCTTCATATTGATATATGTTCTTGGCTTCCCACATTTCGTCTATGTGCTCTACTTTATTCTTCTCAAACTTTGATAACTTTCTTGTTTATTAGCCTGTATTTTTCCTTCCCTATGGAGGTATCGCAGTCTCTTACTGTTCCTTTCTTTTAGAGCTGCTTTTCACTCGTCGTCGAACCACTCCTTCCTCTCCAGCATCTCTCTCCACTAACAAACTTCTTCTACTGCTGTTGACACGGAGTTCCGTATCGTGACCCACTCCTCCTCCACGGTACTTGCTCTTCCTCGATAGCTGAATTTTGGTCGAGGTCTTCAGTCGCTGACTATAGGCAGCTCTCCTAAATTGCCACTGGTTTCGCATTAACTAACTAACTAACGTGTTTTCCATAAATCTCATATTTTATAGAGATTCGAAAAAATATCCATTTCGAAACTAAAATTGCTAAAACCAAATCCTTAACCTAAAATTTGATCTAAATAATGAAGTTGAAAAATTAAAATCAAGTGTGATTCCCATGACATTGGATAAACAGTTCAATGCTAACGAAAACGAGTCTGGCATGTTGAATAGTCACTTGAAACATTTATCTGATCAAAATTCCTGATATTTATTGGTATCTATAAAAATAATAATTTATTGTGAAAAAATATTATGTCATCAATCAATTCTGTCATGTATTCAATTTTATAAATTATAATTTTTCAATACAGGATATTACAGATTATAGATCTATAGTAAAATGGAGAGTATAAAAAACTGGCAGAATTCATAATTTCAGTAGTAGGTATCTGCTATTTTTTACGGGGACAAAAACACAATATACACAATTCTTATGAGAGTAAAATGAACAACAAGGGTAGAATATGCCAAAATTATAATATAACATACAACGAAAAAATCGATCGAATATATAGTAGATGAATTATTTCAAAAAGCCTCTCTTCAACTTTCATCTTCGTTGATCTATTAGTCCAATGATCACAGTCCTTGATCACGAAGAGCTGTCATTTCTTTGTAAAGTAAGCTCAAACTTCGGGGGGTCGCATCTTACTAAAAAGTTTTCGCGCCACGTAGAGTCTGAGGGAAATTACGTCCCCGGCTGAAGAAGAAACTGGGACGGAAGAAAGTGCATTTTACTCGTTAGAGTCTCTACTTTTCAACTGCATCTGCAAAAAAACTGAAACTTCTGAAATTTTTTTGGAAAACAACACGAACGGGATTGGATTACCTTTAAAATGAGACCAATTATACCTCCGAATTCACTCTGTGGGTGTGTCCAATTTTTTGAACAATTGCTTTATTTGTGGAAAAGAAGCTAACGAAGAGAAAGAAAAGAAAAACAGCAAACAGAAAAGAAGACAAATACTTCATGTAGAAAAACAATCCTTCGATGACATCAAGTAAAAAATAGCTCAAGAAAGTTCACATTTGCAAAGATATAGATTTATTGGCTGTTAAGGCAAAATATCACGCAGAGAGTCGATTTTTAATATTTTCTCTATTTTTGATGAATGTTTAAATAAAGTTCTCACAAGAATAGAGTTTTTAAGGATTATCCCTGTCCCACACTTAAGTTTAGAGTACTCACAACAATCAAGATCTTAAAAGAGGATTTCTGGCATTTTAGAGTTTTTTTCATATTTGAGCATCCTCGAAGGTAATTGCCTGCTCAGAAATTTACTTCTAAATTTCAAGTCTTTTTTTGAGTTATCCGCAAAAAATGCACTGTTAAAAAAATCCATAAACACGAAATTCGCTTTTTGTGAGAGTAATTATAAGATTAGGAAAAAATCACAGAATAAGTTTTTTGTAGGAAACTTGTACTACATTTTTGATCCCTTCACTTTTTTCTAAATTCGACATCGATTCCGAGTTATTTGCAAAACTCGGAATTTTGAATATTTAAACAAAAATATATCGCTTAGCGGCCAAAATTTTGATGTTTACTTTTACTGTATCGATAGAGCTCCCTCAGAACTACCTAAATCCCGAAAATCAGGGACATAACTAATTTTCGTGGGTTTTGGCTCTAATTGGGCTGTACTCACTGGACAATGTTCCATCTGAGTGTAATATATGTCTTCTCAGATATCACATTTCGTTTATAATCATTCGGTTATTTCTTCTCCATATTACAATATTGCTTCTTCGTATTCAAATAGACTTTCTGGAATGCTCCTTCACCGAAAACCGTGGCAACTTGGTCTACTGCAGGAAAGTATTTTCGAAAAAAGAACGCATGCACTTTCTTTCGAAGTTTTCCTGGATATTTAATCTTTAATAACTCTGTAAATTGTAGATTTTTCCATACCAAGCGTACTAATAATTCCACTGAGTCATTAACACTTAGATAAACTATATAAATGATTTAACACAATTAAATATTAATGTTTTTTCATTTACTGTTAAAGGAACGACTTTTTGGTGTCTACTAGACCCTTCGAAAATTTCGATAATCACACTTAATAAATGCAAAAACTTAAAATCGCTTCCTCGGTAAAATTAGGAAGAGATCCTTGTAATTAAAATGAAACGAAATTTATAATCTTTATTAGCAAATATTTATTGAAAAAAAATCTTATGATACGGCTATGTAATCTTCAATAAACAGGGCTTTTGGCCTATCCAAACGGTTTTCTATTGTTCTATACCGATTATTGTTATAAAAGATTACTTGTTGTACCTCATGTACATTTATGAAAATATTGGAAATTATTATTATGTTATCACATTTAAAATGGCCGTACTAAGTTTTGTTATGTTTTATTACTCTCTCTCATTTCGTACATAAAATAGACTGTAGCACTACAATTGAAAAGTTGGTATATATTATGGGCACAATATAAGAAAACAGCCACATCTAACCGTTAGTTTCCGATTTTATCAATGTTTTCATTTGATATGACTGGCCTTTTATTATCAAACTAATAGAAAATAAATGCGATCCATTTCACAAGTCATTAACGTGCATACTTAATTTTATTTATGTAACGAGGATTCTAACTGTAAATTATAATTATCATCACCTCAGAATTTCGTTATATTCATAATACTATTTATTCATATGTACCGTACTAGTAACCTTATTTTTTAATTTGGTCCAAAAAATACATTAATTATTTCACGATATTTGATTTCGCTAATATAAAGAATTTGTTAAGCGCCAAATTTACGTTGAAAGCAAATCTATGTATCGTTTTTCTCTATTATCTATTTGACCCTTGGGGATTTTCCAATATTAAAGTTGGTTGCTGATTTTAAAGACAAAGTTTTGCAAGAAAAAATTCGTCAAACTTTGTCAAAGTTGGTCCATGTTCTTTGTAAGGGAGTATTCAAGAGCACTAAATTTTCCATTCAAGTTTCTATTGTAAGTATTTATTGAAGAATCGTATGAGAGACTTTTATTTCACTGCTTAAATTTGACTCGAACACTCAAAGTTTTTGTTCTTCTTCTTATCGTGCCGTATCAAGTCTCCTTGACGTTGGCGATCAGCATGGCAAAACTCTCTCTGTCTTGAGCTAGTCTAAATAACTGTCCTACTCCTCTTATCCCAGTCCATCCTTCAACCAATAGGCTTGTTTCTTTCCAATTCGCCTACAACTTTCAACTTTACCCATCATAATTAACCGGAAGATATTAAACCCGCCACCACGCATTATGTGTCTCATATAAGTTATTTTCCTGCATTTGATGTTAACCACCAACTCACGAACCGCATTTGGTCTGTTGAGGAATGCAACGTTTGTTTGCATATCATGTATCTTGCGTCTATATAACCACATTTCAAAAGCCTCTAAGCGATTAATGGTAGATACTTTTAAAGTCCATGCTTCGACACACCATATAAGAGAACTAACCATATGTAACATTTGATTATCCGTTTCCGGAGTTGAAATTTCAAACTGTTTTTTTGTTACTTGAGTTTGTTATGTTTCTATAAAAATCTGATAGCGACGGCGCAGTCTGAATGAAGTGAACGAATGTTCAGATCTAATTTCTGGTTTGAAGCATCTTCTGAACATTTGAATACAAAATAAAATCATCACATCGAAAATAATATTAAAAGAAATGGGAAAACAGGAAATCGTCATTATTATATGGCATGGATACCTCAAAAAAAATAGCAGAAAAATGGGAAAAATTAAAAATGTAAAAGACGATTTCTTATGATAAATGTGATATAATTTATTTTCTTAAGTCGTGAAATCATAGATAGTTATTAATTTTAATTTTTCTATGTGTAAGAGAGTTTGAATCATTTGTGATAGATGGCGATAGCTACGACGTTTGTATTAATGCTTGAGTCAACAACACTTGAGCCTCTTATTTTCAAACAAACATTTTTTCCCATCGTTTTTTTTTGCATGAGAAACCATTTTACCTGTGTGGAATCCTCTGTAGAAAACTTGAACGACCCTCCCAAAGATATTAATAATAACTTGATTGATTTCTCTACACAACGATGCATTTTTGTCCAATTCATGAAATAACGGTTGTTAATCAGTTATAACACAAAAAATTTCAAATTCCACAATAACCGTCTTTTTGTCACAATTTTGAATCATTTCTCTATCAGATACAATGTGATGAAATTCGATACAGACTGATAAAAATAATATTTTCACGTATTTTAATAAAAAATCTTCATAATCGTCTTCTGAACAGGCCCCTTTTGAGTTAATACAATCATGTCAATGCTCACTACAATTATCCATACAATATGTGTAAACCTAGGCTGGGATCGCCTTAAGTACCTTAAGCTGATTAGTTTTTATAGAAACCAAATCTAGCGATTACGGTATCCATACACTTGTTGTAAGTCTATGCTGGGATCGCCGTTAGTACTTTAACCTGATTAGTTTTTATAGGAATCAAATCTGGCGATTACGGTAGCCGAGCGATGTGTCTCACTCACTCACTCCCAAAACCGTTTCGTTCCTTTAAAAACGGTCAATTCCAATCAAACTAACAGTTTAAACTATGGCAGGTACTTCATAGATAGTTTGATCTAATTTACTGACTTACATTGGTACAACCTTATTTGATGTTCGTTTCAACGCCATAGTTTAATTAGAGTATGTTTGCAGTTGTTTGGTTATGATACGATGTGTATGTGTGGAACAAATGTTGGGTCACAAAAACATTTTTTGGGAGTCTACTTTATCGTAAACGAAAGTATTTGAGCGGAACAAAGCATTTAGTGAAAGTTGTGAAGTCGTCGAAAACTTGCGTCATGCAACCGTCGTTCAACCATCTCCAGAAGTGCTCTAAAATCGTCGTGTTAAAATCCGAGCGATACCAGAGACTCTTAACATCAGCTTCGATCACGAATGGATCAATTCAACATATTTTGATTAATGTTTTAGATGTGTGTAAATACTCGCACTAAAACACCTGAATCTTTTGCAAAAACAACGTCGAATGAAGTTCACAAAATAGATTATTAACTACGTAGCTGAGGACCCTACATTCATCACATACTGGTGACAAAACCTAAGTTTCGAAACAATCTAACGAATGATTCTTCAAAAATCAGCCGAAATCGAATAATCCACATCAAAGAGGTCAAAAATCAAAGTGATGCTCATGGTTTTCTTCGATTACCGTGATATGGTTCACCATGAATTCTTTTCACAAAGTCAAACGGTCAATTATGAGTATTACTGAGTCGTCTTTGGGTATTTGTTTGGAGCCATTTGTCGTAAATGATCGATTTTGTGGGAAGATAATTCATGGATTGACCAGGATAATGCGCCATCATATTCCATAATGACTGTAACTGTTCTTAACCTATTGACCAAACACGAAACGGGAATCATCGATCGGCTACCGTAATCGCTAGATTTGGTTTCTATAAAAACTAATCAGCTTAAGGTACTTAAGACGATCCCAGCCTAGGTTTACACCTATTGTGTGGATAATTGGAGTGAGCATTGACATGATTGTATTAATTCAAAAGGGGTCTGTTCATAGGACGATTATGAAGATTTTTTTATTAAAATACGTGAAAATGTTGTTTTCATCAGTCTGTATCAAATTTCATCTCATTGTATCTGATAGAGAAACGATCCAAAATTGAGTCAAAAAGACGGATACTGTGAAATTTCAAAATTTTGTGTTATAACTAATTATCAACCGTTATTTCATGAATTGGACAAATGTGCATTGTTGTGTAGAGAAATCAATTAGTAATCACTCAATGTATAAAAAAGTTTTTATCAATATATGTGGAAGGGTCGTTTAAGTTTTGTAAAGATTCCACACAGGTGAAAAGGTTTCTCACGCCAAAAAAAAAGAGGGGAAAAACGTTTTATTCATGCTCTGTCACATTATTGAAATTAGGTAACATTATCTGAAATGTATCCATTAATACTGACCACCATAAAAATAACGTATCTTCACATTAAACTAAAGAGCTTTTTAAGTACCCCAATCCGAGTTTTTATCATAACATAGCAATTATATCAATAAAAGCCTTCGAAATATAATACATGTCTTGTACGAGGGTTGTATGAATAGTCAATGCTTACTAATATTATAGTCTAAGAGCCCATGAACAACTAGCTGTTGGTATTTTACCAGACCTGAGCTTTTATACGTTAAAGCCATCATATCTACCATGCTTTAGATGGGGACTCACTAAGCTCAAAGTGGTGGACGCGACTAGCGCTCCTGTAAGACAGGAATGGTTTACAGTAATGTGAAAATTTGTGTGGACCATAAAAATTTAAATTAGTTTAATGCATTTACAACATGGGTTATTATTTATTTTAAATCGAGTTTATGGTGAAATAAATTTCGAAATTGATTATTATGAAGAAAAGAAAATAATGGAGTGAATGTTACGACCAAAAAAATTAATATGGGCTCCCTACTTGTCAGGAGAATCCAAATAGGACCATATCCGTGTAATGTGGTTAAGAAGTAAGGAGGTTCATTCGGTAAGTTGTCCCGGACTGGACAGTTCCACGAGTTGAGGTTAGACGTTAATTCCAAATTAAAGTCGTCTAAGTTTTAAATCCCAATAAAAGTCAGTAATCCCCAATAAAGTTTCTATGTCCAAAAATAAGTCCCTAATTAAATTAAAAAAAGAAAATATACGAAATGCAACCTGTGAAAATTTTTACCAAATAATTTATAACTTAAATTTCAACATTTATCCTGAATGCAATTAAAAAAAAGGTGGTCTATAATTTGGAGCCTCGCCTAGTTCATAAGGCAATAATTAAAATTATTTCTGCTTTCACCAAACAAAGAGATCTTACCTTCTTTTCTAATGAAGTGAACTCATATCTTCTTCGTCGATTAACAATTTTTATATTGATAAGATAAAGGAAGAAATTGAAAAAAAGCGACCGCAGTCGAAGAAAAATAAAGGGCTGTTCCATCAGGATAACCCAAGAATTTCCCTTGAAAGGTGGAGATTGAAAAGATTGAGCATCGCTGGAAGAAGTGTATAGAGTGCTTCTTTGTTAGGTTGGAAACTTGGCAGATACAACTCGTATTTCAATGTTATCATTTTATATCTTTGTAACATCCATATCAAAATTTATATCCTTATCTGGTGTGATATATTTTTCAATTAATAAAAATTTATGCTACATTAACTCAACTGTTTATTAGTTATGTTTGAATGGATGTATTGTAATATGAAAGCAGAACGGGAAGGATTTAGAGAAACCAAACTGTTGGTCGACATGAAACAAACATTGAGAAAATTATAGAAAGCTTCGTAAAACAATAAAATAGGTCGCAAAGATTCTATACAGCAGAAAATTGATGTATACAGGGTTAGTCCCTTGTCTTTATATACGGTATATAGTGAAAAGTATTTAACCAAATTGAACATACGATTTTCTAAATTTAACGCCCTATATTTCATCATTTTTTTAATTCTACATGGAAAATAAGCTCAGTTTTAAATGTTTTTCGTGGTCCAATGTTTTATCGTTCTTTAGATGAATCTATTTAATGTCTGCAAGTGAAATGTGTTATTCTTTCATTCATTTTAGATACTTCTCCAAATACAAATATTTTCAGAAAGTTATGTTCATTTGTTTATATAAAGTTTTACGTAGATGTAGAAACTTTGTGGGCACTTCATATCGTGGCACAAGTTTTGGTATGCCTTCTTCATAGAAGGTTGTCGCCTGTGTGTATTTTTAGATCCTTATGCTCATTGAATATTGACCACAAAGAAAATATTTCAGGTGTAAGAGATGGAAGATGCTAGGAACGAGGTCTGGGCTATACGGAGAATAATCAAACACGTCCCAGCCGATTTCCTATAGAAGTCAGCAAATTTTTCGAAATTTCAATTTTCAAGTCACAATTTCATGAATTGGTGATTGTGAGTTTTAAGAAAATTCCATAGCAAGAACAATAATTGTAAAAGATTTTGTTTAAGCTTCTCTTTAATTTCGTGTACCAGTTCATCAGTAACCAAAGACGTGCGTCCACATCATTCTTCATCGTGCGATTGATGACGTCCGTCTTGTCCATCTTCTAATGACGAATCTCGAAGATTTGCTGATAAATTTCACTGAGTTCAACTATTTTGGCATTTAGAAAACCAATAAAGATTTTGATTTGATGAATTTCTTCTGATTGAATCAGACTAACTGTTGCGCATACTTGGAACTGTGATCGGAGCGCTGCCTCATCTCTACTATTGTATTATAGAATAAATAATTTCAAAAAAAAGTAGTAGTGTCGATAATTACAATTCTTCATCTAACTTCTGTATACACAATTGAGCCAATCTTTATTACGTTATGCTAATGAATCAACAACCGGTTTTACTTACCGAACTTATCGTTTTTTCCCGGTATCAAACATTCCAGGTCAAACCGGTACCTACCTAAACAAAATACTTGAAAAGTATCTTAAAAATGTCCATAATTTCTTTTAATAATGAGTAAGTCTGTAGACCGGAATCTTTAATCTGGGTCAAAAAAATAAAACGAACATCCTAAGAAGGTCGTACCTGTACGAGTACCAGCTAATTACAGATCCTACCTTTCGATTACAAGATTTAATGCAATCGGAAGAAATTGTACCGACGAAAATAAAATTTTGCAACCTGTCCGGTTGAGATAAATATCTCTTTTTCTTGTTAGAATTTAACCTCTAGCCGCTTTGTAATCCATGCATAAATTATAAATGAACAGAAGGGTCTTAATTAGTTTAAAATACGTTGCATAATTACTTTTTGAAATATATTTATATCATACCAGTACATTATTGTCTTTTTCTGCAATAGATTTTATTCTCATAATGGATTATTCTTTACCTATACGGTTAGTTTCCGTTGAAAGCTGAATTTTCTGCAGCAAAGTTTGTCTGGTTCTCTGGGTTATCTGCGAGTTCCAGATAATACTCCTACTAACATCATCAAAATTTCGTTTTTTGAGGATATGCTTTTTTCAAAATACCCTTCACCAACCATGGTACTCGCTCGTCATTTTATAACTGCCTCCCGAAAAAGGTCATGTCTCACCTTGGTATATAATTTTGGTCCCTAGTTTGAATTATTGACAAACAGTAATAGAATTGCTCTCTATACGTAGATTAGTCCTTTCTCGTTATTTTTTATCAAAAAGCAATATAAAATCATCAAAATACCAGTTCCTAATTTCAGCAATTTAATGTTCGTCGGTTAACATGTTGAATTTCTATAGTCAAAATAAGGTTGAGAAAAGCTGGCAGTAAAGAACATGAAATTGGACTCAGGGTGAGTGGGATAGAGTTTTTGGGCCTTTGGACATTGTTTGTGTGCATGTCAAAGGAAGAGAGGTGTTAGATCCATGTGTAATCCCGATTGTAAAACACAGCGTAGACTCGGTGATGGTTTGAGGATGTTTTGAAGAAAGGGCGACTGAAGACCTGGTAAACATTGAAGTAGGATTATGAAAAATATTAAAGGAAAATGTAGTACGTATTGGCCAGCGCCTTATAGATATAAATTTTATCTTCCAGCATGACAACAATCCCAATCATTCCTCGAAACTGTGCAAAGAGTTTTTGAGAGAATTGGAAAGGAATAATGTACTGGAAGTTAATGATTTGTATGTCTCAGTCGACCGAACTGAACCCGATTAAGTTGTTGTGGGACAAATTGAACAAACAGAAAGCTGTGTCGTAATTCCACTTTACATTTATCAAAACTTTAAATGAGTAACAATTTTTATTATATGTTTATCTACATATGTTCTTTAAAATATGAATGTCCGGTAGTTTATATTGGTTTAATGACTCTCAGTACAGTTAAAAAAATTCTCTCACATATTATTATGATATAAAATGGTAGCAGAAAAAGTAATTTGAATAACTCTCAACATACTTTTAGAAAATATGTTTAAAGGTGAAACACATTACTAATCTCGGTTGGTGTATTCTTCTCTCTTTTCAAAGAAAATATTTTCGTGAAACAATGTTACATTTTGAAATTTTCCGTCTACTTTTTTGAAAGATGAGAGCCGCCGCTCCGTATAATCAGCCGTTCTGTATATCATGTTGGTATATTTACACAAAATCATGAATTTTTCACTCGTATTTCATTATAACAGGTGAAAAAAACGACGACCTTGAACTTTCTAAAAATACGATCCATATGATTTATTTTTATGATAGCTCACATTCATATATCAACATTAATATTAATATATTATGAATTATCACGTCTTTTTACTAATTATTTTGAAATATAAATCAGAAAAATTTATTATATATGTTGAAACCATATTATTAAAAGTGAAATAAATAAATAATAATGGCGTATAAACGTGGATAAGGTGTGATAAGAAAACGACGAATTATTTGATTAAAAAAAATCAAAATTTGAATGAATCTCTACCAAATACCTACCCTTATCAATAGGGTTCACGCCAACATGGCGACATAGCGACAATTGTCGCCAAATCATCAAGAAATGTCGCCAAAATCATACTCATCGACGACAAATTTCTCGCCCAAAATATTTTTAAAAAAACCTATGTTTTATATTTACTGTGCTGTTTTTGCATAAAAGAATTTATATGTGCCGTAAAAATATGTATAAAAGTGTGTGTAGCATGCATATGTTAATTTTTTTACTTTTGTCTACCACGTTATATTTTTGGACCACTAAATCATAACTTAGGTGGTCCTTTTGGACCACTAAATTTTCATTGCTGGTGTGAACCCTACTTATCAAGCATTACACTCAATGTTGACTCAATTGACTCAATGTTGAATCCATGAATGCTTGAAAAAAATATTAATCAGTCGGAAAGTCCAGTTAATAGAGAATCAACATATAGCCCACAACATACAGTTGATCTATCTATCTTTTTAGTAAAGTTCAAACGTGGAATAGCTCTGACTACCAAAGATTACGCATAAATCTTTTATTTATGCTCTGGAAGTTCGTAGTCCTCTACCTAGAAGAACCTGCATATTGCATCTCTGCTAATCTAATCTATTAATACATTCAATAAATCTTCTTTAGTTATCTCAAAAATATCTTTTCATGTCTCAACCCATGTAGACTGTTCTAGTTTCTATCTAAGTCTTATTTCACTATTTTCTTCATTATGTAGCAAATTCCAAAAAAGGGTATATTTGGGAAACCCGCATTGTGCCGTCGCATAAAAAAATACATAATATAGGTACACTTTCATTCATTAAATTTTCCAAACTTCGATCGTGTGAAGCATTAACTCTCTCAATACAACAATAAGCCTTCGACACCTGACTAACCAATGCTAGAACCAGGGAATTCCAAGTTCTTTTACGAAAAACGACCCCAGGTTAAACTCTTCGCGGTATACTCAGCATTTACGCTTTATGCTCACAAAGAAAATGTTTAATACTCTCGATTCCTTCGCTAATCACGTCGGGTCACCAATTATGGCTGCTAATCTTAGGGTTGAGGCGGAGAGGTAACATAATCAAAGTATATATCGACAAATACCATCAAAACATATATACAAAACGTAAAATTAAACTTAGACGCGCGTGCCTCACCTCAAGAGCAGCGTAGCTTCGCTAGAGCCGACTATATCGATATCTGCTCGCTTCGCTAGGTGGGAGAGTGAGTCCTTAGGACCTGCATCCATAATTACTTGTCTGAGTTCATGTAAGTAAGAAATAGGAAAGGGTGTCATAGAACACTGAATTCTATTTCCTAAAACGTGCTATTAGATATATTGGAGAGGATTAGCTTAATTGCGTGCTGTTAGGAAAATGTTTAGGTTATAAAAGAAGGATGCTTTGGAATTCCTGAAACAAGGCAACTTGGAATTACCTGGGTCATGCGTTGATCAGTCAGGGGTCGAAGAATTATTGTTTTACTGTGAAAGTTGTTCAAGGAAGCAGTCAAGGGATGTAAAGTGTCGGGAATGAGAGTGTCCTTGTACTATGTATTTTCAAATGCGACGGCGTAGTCGCCATATATGTTCAGAAAACCAAAAATATTCCGTGTATTCCTAAATCAGATTGTATCTTCTAAAGACTCCACTACTAAAAATTGTGAAGCATTAAATGTAGCGATGAGATTCCGAAATTATTCATTAAACAACCTGATATTCTAAACATATCCAAATTATCAATAAAAGCAAAAACCATGTTTTTAGTTAATAAAATCATAGTCATAGTGCTTTGGAATTCCATTATTTTCTAAAACCCCCTTAGTATTATTGTAATTATATTATATCATAGCTTATCTGATACATTACGCGAAATGACTTACATTGCTTTTCATTTCATATGTAGATAATAACTATTTTGATAAAAAAAATTGTAAAAGTACATATTAAAATGGTTTTCAGGTGCTTGAGTTTATCACATTATTTCAAGGCTATTGATAAGACTGAATTAGTTGGATGTACAGGTTAAAAACTCGCCTGTTAACTTGTTGATAGTTGAGAAACAACATTAGAAATTATTTTTTCAGTAATTAAAAACAAACTAATTAATGAGAAAAAAATTTAGATATATACAACGCACAAGGGCTTGCAGTCTTCAAAACATTCTATAAGGTGAACTGAAAAGTTTGTACGACATATGGATGGCACTACTAGTATTAAATCCATATGATTTTCAGTTAACAATAACCATCACGTGTTAAATCAGAGATTTAATATTAAAGATAGCTTGGGCTAACGCTGGGAAAGCCGGCCCTGACAAACCGATAACTCTGGGTAACCCGACCTCGGCCATCCTATAGTCAGCCAGGCTTGACAGAACTCTGAACAACTATATTAAGTTTTGTTCTAATAACTTATCCACAATAGATATTTTGACATTAAAAATAATAATGGGATGCAGACCAGTCTTGGTTTTATCTAGGCAACCAGACCAGACATTGTTATTATCCCAGAGTCCCACCAAGTCTGGGCCAATAACGGCTTCTAAGCTAATGCCAGAGTTGTAGATACTTGGCCCAAGTCTGGGCCTAATCGTAAAATCCTATATGGGTTATCTCCACTCGTCATTCATCTCAAAATTTGTTGTCCTTTGTCCTTTGCCGTTTCTTCTTCTACTAGCAGTTCTGGCCTAGTTGAACTAGAAGATCCCATACTTCGTTCTCTATATCTTTAATATTGTTTCTATGGTATAAATTTGACAACTATCATACTATGAGTTTGTGAGTTATAGAATTTCAAGTGAAGCAAATGTTAGTTTGAAAAATGGTTAATAAACATTGCTTTTTGGTAAAAAGGAACTATTGAAGCCTAAACTTGAGGAGTGGTTTGCTGAGTTTAAAAGATTTCACCGACAAAAGCATCAAAAAATTCGACAAAATAATGTCGAATAATAGTGAAGTGAAGTGATTAAGATAGCTGTGATCACAAATAGATTCGAAAGCTCTGTTCGAACAACAGTTTGAGCAATATTTGAATCTATTTAATCGTAATAAACCCAAATTTTTACGTTGATAGGTAACAATACTTGAAACATCAGCTCTATCATGCGTTGTTGAATCGTTTATAGTACGAAATCGCGGACAAAAGGCCTTATTTGAGGATGATGAAAGTGCTGCATCATTGAGAAAATGCACCGTATCACAAATCAATAAAAACGAAACGAAATGCATTCATTAAGCTTCGAATTGCTTCCGCATTTACCGCTTTCTCCAGATCTGGCCCTTAATCACTTTTCCCTGTTCTTAGACTGTAAGAGGATGCTTGCAGGACAGAAATTTTGCGCCAATGATCAGATTATCGCCTATTTTGTAGCCAAATATGTGAACTGGAAGTAGGGCACTGCTTTCTGACTTCCTTGTTCAATATGTCCCACAACAACTCAATAAGGTTGAAGTTAGGCGACTATGACGATCAAATAATTACTTTCAAATACTTTTCGTACAATTTCGATGAATTTACATTCTAAATTTTTAGCCTATCAGGTGCTGGCCAGAACGTACTACATTTTCCTTTGATTTTTTTTTATAATCTTTTCTCTTCAAGATTTTGAACAGGTGTCCAGTCGCCCTTCCTCTAAAATATCATCGAACAATCATCGAACGTACGTATTTAACAGTAGGAATTAAACACGGGTTAACTCATGCTATTTAATGCGTTGAAACATCTTGAGAAAGATTTTTTCCTGGCATCCTTTAAAAATTCTCGCTTCTCTCAATCTCATTTTCACTGTTGCGGTACTCAAAGGTAGGTTAGGTTGGTTTTACTATCTGTAAAACCTACAAGTCTGAATTTGTGGGAAAGAAAACAATTCGTATACGAACAAAAAGATGTCTTGGTCGAAAAAGTGTAAATCACAGTACGTTCTTGCGTATCACAGTGTTAACTGGGACAAAAGTACAGTCATAAACGATGAAGAAATAATTCATAGTTGAAGAATAATAAACAAATCAGCAGTTTCAACTTATCGACAAGATATAAATATATATATGAAATAACTGTGAAATTTAATAGATAGATTATGGAGCGGGCAACAGCTTTTGACCTGGAGTGTATACATAAAAAATATGTTTTCTGTGCTACATTACTAATATTTCAGCCCACCTGTTAGGTATTCATTGATTTAAATAAAATTACCATTGTTATTAATAACAATGAGTTCGTTTTCATTAAGACCACGCGAGGAATCCCAATTTCGTGCAACTCAAAAACAATGTAATACATGCAGAGACAGTAGAAAATTTCGACGGGTTCAAATAACAAGTTTTGTAAATTTTTTCATAACAGAAAAACTTGGCTATTGTTATTTGACATACTTTCGACACATTAAAATGTCACGATATCTCTAGGCCGTAATTTAATTGTAAAAATACAATTTATGATTTGATAATTGTGAGAAATTTTGATTTTAAGAAAAAAATATTTAAATAGTAGCTATCATTAGAACAAATAACGTTGATTTATTAATTTTGATCCACTTACATATTAAAATACGGTTAATAATGAAAATATTGTAAAATAATTCTACTTTTTAAGTTCTAAAGGTCTCTAGCGTATGTGCCACTAAAAATGTCCCGTTCATGAAAAATATCTATGATCAAATTCGAGGTTAAGAAAATTTCCTACAGAAAAATATTTCGTAAGACAAATGTTTCTCGCTCCTTTTCACACCACTTTCAATAGTCCAAGCAACAATTTTCAAATTAGTATGGTCAACTTACTAAGTGTGAACATATTAAGTACAAGGCTCCATATATCATTTATACTGTACCACAAACACGGATCATTCAATCCTGATGTGATTAGCATTATTGAATCAAACAATTCCCTTGCCAAAAACACTCCGCACACTCTGGACCATAAATAGACGAAGGAAACTTCCCTATTCCTATCGGTTATTGACGACGACCTATGCAGACCTGAAAATTAGCTTTGCTTGATAATTCCTCGATCCTAAATACCATCTCATCGATCGTCGGTGTTTTAGTTTATCTGCGGTTTTGGCCGAAGAAGGAAATAAAAAAGTCGCTGATGTACCCGCATAACACTCTCTAAAAGCTATATGGTACGTGGAGCAATTTTTTGGCTCTCAATTATTTCCCTTTTTTTTATCCCTTTTGCGGTAGTGCGTGGACGCACAGTTGGTAAAAAATCAACCAACCTAACCAACAAACCCTGAAATCAAAATTCCAGCTCTGTAAAGAAGCCAAATCTAAAACACTCCTAATATCACTTGAATAATGACCTATTCAATTCGCAAACTTTTAACTTATCTTCGTGAAAGGAAACCCCGAATTGGAAATTTTTCGCGCGAATTCAATTTCCTCCTGGTATTAGTCGGTAATATCTGGAGATAGTGACTCTTATAGAATAAATTGACTATCACCATAACCTCAAAAAGATTGCATTCATTTAAAATGGTACCAAACACCGTTGAAAACATTAATAAATTCGTTTGGCTTTTGCAAAACCGAAAGCAATCAACCGATAACTTTTGCCAGGAAGCAACTAAACTATTAATGAAAATCAATACAGTTTGGAAATGTTTCTTTACCTGCCTTAGTTTGATCTGTTTAAATCGATTATCTTACAAAAACTATAGATTTATGAGAAAAGTACAGATATATTGATTGTTACTTTTGGTATATATATGAAAATTCCGTTTCCTAAGAATGTTTGGACTTTTTTTCTGTACTTCCTGAACTATGCATAAATTGCTTTGCAATGCACGATTCTCAAACTTACATAACAATAAATTCAGATTAGTATTGGAAAATATTTACGGTAAACCGTAATAAATCAACCAGCATTCGATTTCCTTGAAAGCCATCAGTTGGGTAAAAACGCTGTAGGAATAAGATACGCATATTTGATTGCTCGAATCGCTGTTGAATAATGAATAAGATCAAAATACACTCGATTCGAATAATGTGAGATAATAATACCAAATTGCAAATTACGGTAGCTGAATTTCAATTCCATCATTTAAAAATATTTATTCGTAGATACATTTGGATTACAAAACACACAGCGTTTCCGCACACGAGTGCACACGAAATTCCACTTACCAATTCAACATTTTCATTATTTGTAAACCACACTTCACGTGGAGTATTCTATGTAAAATATATTTGTGATTTAACGAGAAAATTCCTCCTGTCGGAATGTCTAATCTTCACCATTTTGTTATTGGAGAAAAGAAATCAATCATGAGCTATAGTCTCGTAATATTCTACATCCTATGTAACAGATATTTGTCATTTTACAAGTAAATTTTTCTTGCCAGATTGTCTGAATTTTCACAGTTTTGTTATTAAACGAAAGAAATCAAACATGAGGTTTAGTCTCGTGATATTCTTTACTCAAAATAAAAGATATTTTTCATTTTATGAAAAAATTCTTCTTGCCAGAATGTCTGGATTTTCACAGTTTTGTTATTGGAAAAACGAAATCAAACATGAGCTATAACCTCCTAATATTTTCTATATGCTACATAAAAGTTATTTGTCATTTTATGAGAAAAGTTTTCTTGCCAGAATGTCTCGAATTTCACAATTTTGTTATTGGAAAAACGAAATCAAATATTAGCTACAGTCTCGTAATATTCTACATCTTATCTAACAGATATTTGTCATTTTACAAGTAAATTTTTCTTGCCAGATTGTCTGAATTTTCACAGTTTTGTTATTAAACGAAAGAAATCAAACATGAGGTTTAGTCTCGTGATATTCTTTACTCAAAATAAAAGATATTTTTCATTTTATGAAAAAATTCTTCTTGCCAGAATGTCTGGATTTTCACAGTTTTGTTATTGGAAAAACGAAATCAAACATGAGCTATAACCTCCTAATATTTTCTATATGCTACATAAAAGTTATTTGTCATTTTATGAGAAAAGTTTTCTTGCCAGAATGTCTCGAATTTCACAGTTTTGTTATTGGAAAAACGAAATCAAATATTAGCTACAGTCTCGTAATATTCTACATCTTATCTAACAGATATTTGTCATTTTACAAGTAAATTGTTCTTGCCAGATTGTCTGAATTTTCACAGTTTTGTTATTGAACGAAAGAAATCAAACATGAGGTTTAGTCTCGTGATATTCTTTACTCAAAATAAAAGATATTTTTCATTTTATGAAAAAATTCTTCTTGCCAGAATGTCTGGATTTTCACAGTTTTGTTATTGGAAAAACGAAATCAAACATGAGCTATAACCTCCTAATATTTTCTATATGCTACATAAAAGTTATTTGTCATTTTATGAGAAAAGTTTTCTTGCCAGAATGTCTCGAATTTCACAATTTTGTTATTGGAAAAACGAAATCAAATATTAGCTACAGTCTCGTAATATTCTACATCTTATCTAACAGATATTTGTCATTTTACAAGTAAATTTTTCTTGCCAGATTGTCTGAATTTTCACAGTTTTGTTATTGAACGAAAGAAATCAAACATGAGGTTTAGTCTCGTGATATTCTTTACTCAAAATAAAAGATATTTTCCATTTTATGAAAAAATTCTTCTTGCCAGAATGTCTGGATTTTCACAGTTTTGTTATTGCAAAAACGAAATCAAACATGAGCTATAACCTCCTAATATTTTCTATATGCTACATAAAAGTTATTTGTCATTTTATGAGAAAAGTTTTCTTGCCAGAATGTCTCGAATTTCACAGTTTTGTTATTGGAAAAACGAAATCAAATATTAGCTACAGTCTCGTAATATTCTACATCTTATCTAACAGATATTTGTCATTTTACAAGTAAATTGTTCTTGCCAGATTGTCTGAATTTTCACAGTTTTGTTATTAAACGAAAGAAATCAAACATGAGGTTTAGTCTCGTGATATTCTTTACTCAAAATAAAAGATATTTTTCATTTTATGAAAAAATTCTTCTTGCCAGAATGTCTGGATTTTCACAGTTTTGTTATTGGAAAAACGAAATCAAACATGAGCTATAACCTCCTAATATTTTCTATATGCTACATAAAAGTTATTTGTCATTTTATGAGAAAAGTTTTCTTGCCAGAATGTCTCGAATTTCACAGTTTTGTTATTGGAAAAACGAAATCAAATATTAGCTACAGTCTCGTAATATTCTACATCTTATCTAACAGATATTTGTCATTTTACAAGTAAATTTTTCTTGCCAGATTGTCTGAATTTTCACAGTTTTGTTATTAAACGAAAGAAATCAAACATGAGGTTTAGTCTCGTGATATTCTTTACTCAAAATAAAAGATATTTTTCATTTTATGAAAAAATTCTTCTTGCCAGAATGTCTGGATTTTCACAGTTTTGTTATTGGAAAAACGAAATCAAACATGAGCTATAACCTCCTAATATTTTCTATATGCTACATAAAAGTTATTTGTCATTTTATGAGAAAAGTTTTCTTGCCAGAATGTCTCGAATTTCACAGTTTTGTTATTGGAAAAACGAAATCAAATATTAGCTACAGTCTCGTAATATTCTACATCTTATCTAACAGATATTTGTCATTTTACAAGTAAATTGTTCTTGCCAGATTGTCTGAATTTTCACAGTTTTGTTATTGAACGAAAGAAATCAAACATGAGGTTTAGTCTCGTGATATTCTTTACTCAAAATAAAAGATATTTTTCATTTTATGAAAAAATTCTTCTTGCCAGAATGTCTGGATTTTCACAGTTTTGTTATTGGAAAAACGAAATCAAACATGAGCTATAACCTCCTAATATTTTCTATATGCTACATAAAAGTTATTTGTCATTTTATGAGAAAAGTTTTCTTGCCAGAATGTCTCGATTTTCACAGTTTTGTTATTGGAAAAACGAAATCAAATATTAGCTACAGTCTCGTAATATTCTACATCTTATCTAACAGATATTTGTCATTTTACAAGTAAATTGTTCTTGCCAGATTGTCTGAATTTTCACAATTTTGTTATTGAACGAAAGAAATCAAACATGAGGTTTAGTCTCGTGATATTCTTTACTCAAAATAAAAGATATTTTTCATTTTATGAAAAAATTCTTCTTGCCAGAATGTCTGGATTTTCACAGTTTTGTTATTGGAAAAACGAAATCAAACATGAGCTATAACCTCCTAATATTTTCTATATGCTACATAAAAGTTATTTGTCATTTTATGAGAAAAGTTTTCTTGCCAGAATGTCTCGATTTTCACAGTTTTGTTATTGGAAAAACGAAATCAAATATTAGCTACAGTCTCGTAATATTCTACATCTTATCTAACAGATATTTGTCATTTTACAAGTAAATTGTTCTTGCCAGATTGTCTGAATTTTCACAGTTTTGTTATTGAACGAAAGAAATCAAACATGAGGTTTAGTCTCGTGATATTCTTTACTCAAAATAAAAGATATTTTTCATTTTATGAAAAAATTCTTCTTGCCAGAATGTCTGGATTTTCACAGTTTTGTTATTGGAAAAACGAAATCAAACATGAGCTATAACCTCCTAATATTTTCTATATGCTACATAAAAGTTATTTGTCATTTTATGAGAAAAGTTTTCTTGCCAGAATGTCTCGATTTTCACAGTTTTGTTATTGGAAAAACGAAATCAAATATTAGCTACAGTCTCGTAATATTCTACATCTTATCTAACAGATATTTGTCATTTTACAAGTAAATTTTTCTTGCCAGATTGTCTGAATTTTCACAGTTTTGTTATTAAACGAAAGAAATCAAACATGAGGTTTAGTCTCGTGATATTCTTTACTCAAAATAAAAGATATTTTTCATTTTATGAAAAAATTCTTCTTGCCAGAATGTCTGGATTTTCACAGTTTTGTTATTGGAAAAACGAAATCAAACATGAGCTATAACCTCCTAATATTTTCTATATGCTACATAAAAGTTATTTGTCATTTTATGAGAAAAGTTTTCTTGCCAGAATGTCTCGAATTTCACAGTTTTGTTATTGGAAAAACGAAATCAAATATTAGCTACAGTCTCGTAATATTCTACATCTTATCTAACAGATATTTGTCATTTTACAAGTAAATTTTTCTTGCCAGATTGTCTGAATTTTCACAGTTTTGTTATTAAACGAAAGAAATCAAACATGAGGTTTAGTCTCGTGATATTCTTTACTCAAAATAAAAGATATTTTTCATTTTATGAAAAAATTCTTCTTGCCAGAATGTCTGGATTTTCACAGTTTTGTTATTGGAAAAACGAAATCAAACATGAGCTATAACCTCCTAATATTTTCTATATGCTACATAAAAGTTATTTGTCATTTTATGAGAAAAGTTTTCTTGCCAGAATGTCTCGAATTTCACAGTTTTGTTATTGGAAAAACGAAATCAAATATTAGCTACAGTCTCGTAATATTCTACATCTTATCTAACAGATATTTGTCATTTTACAAGTAAATTGTTCTTGCCAGATTGTCTGAATTTTCACAGTTTTGTTATTGAACGAAAGAAATCAAACATGAGGTTTAGTCTCGTGATATTCTTTACTCAAAATAAAAGATATTTTTCATTTTATGAAAAAATTCTTCTTGCCAGAATGTCTGGATTTTCACAGTTTTGTTATTGGAAAAACGAAATCAAACATGAGCTATAACCTCCTAATATTTTCTATATGCTACATAAAAGTTATTTGTCATTTTATGAGAAAAGTTTTCTTGCCAGAATGTCTCGAATTTCACAGTTTTGTTATTGGAAAAACGAAATCAAATATTAGCTACAGTCTCGTAATATTCTACATCTTATCTAACAGATATTTGTCATTTTACAAGTAAATTTTTCTTGCCAGATTGTCTGAATTTTCACAGTTTTGTTATTGAACGAAAGAAATCAAACATGAGGTTTAGTCTCGTGATATTCTTTACTCAAAATAAAAGATATTTTCCATTTTATGAAAAAATTCTTCTTGCCAGAATGTCTGGATTTTCACAGTTTTGTTATTGCAAAAACGAAATCAAACATGAGCTATAACCTCCTAATATTTTCTATATGCTACATAAAAGTTATTTGTCATTTTATGAGAAAAGTTTTCTTGCCAGAATGTCTCGAATTTCACAGTTTTGTTATTGGAAAAACGAAATCAAATATTAGCTACAGTCTCGTAATATTCTACATCTTATCTAACAGATATTTGTCATTTTACAAGTAAATTGTTCTTGCCAGATTGTCTGAATTTTCACAGTTTTGTTATTGAACGAAAGAAATCAAACATGAGGTTTAGTCTCGTGATATTCTTTACTCAAAATAAAAGATATTTTTCATTTTATGAAAAAATTCTTCTTGCCAGAATGTCTGGATTTTCACAGTTTTGTTATTGGAAAAACGAAATCAAACATGAGCTATAACCTCCTAATATTTTCTATATGCTACATAAAAGTTATTTGTCATTTTATGAGAAAAGTTTTCTTGCCAGAATGTCTCGATTTTCACAGTTTTGTTATTGGAAAAACGAAATCAAATATTAGCTACAGTCTCGTAATATTCTACATCTTATCTAACAGATATTTGTCATTTTACAAGTAAATTGTTCTTGCCAGATTGTCTGAATTTTCACAGTTTTGTTATTGAACGAAAGAAATCAAACATGAGGTTTAGTCTCGTGATATTCTTTACTCAAAATAAAAGATATTTTTCATTTTATGAAAAAATTCTTCTTGCCAGAATGTCTGGATTTTCACAGTTTTGTTATTGGAAAAACGAAATCAAACATGAGCTATAACCTCCTAATATTTTCTATATGCTACATAAAAGTTATTTGTCATTTTATGAGAAAAGTTTTCTTGCCAGAATGTCTCGATTTTCACAGTTTTGTTATTGGAAAAACGAAATCAAATATTAGCTACAGTCTCGTAATATTCTACATCTTATCTAACAGATATTTGTCATTTTACAAGTAAATTGTTCTTGCCAGATTGTCTGAATTTTCACAATTTTGTTATTGAATAAAAGAAATTAAACATGAGTTTTAGTCTCGTGATATTCTATATACAAAATAAAAGATATTTTCCATTTTATGAGAAAATTCTTCTTGCCAAAATGTCTGGATTTTGTTATTGGAAGAAAAAAAATCAAAAAATATCGTAATATTCTATATTTTACATAAAATATATTCGTAATTCTACGAACTAAAGTCTCGTATTATTTCATCTCGTAGGAATACATTAAGAGAGAGAATTAAGAGACGAATTTCATCGAATTCCAAACTGATGACTGTAGTAAATCTCACTATTACTTCTAAGAATTAGATCACCAATGATTTTTTCAACAATAAATATATAACAGTAAATTAAAATTAAGAGAGATATCGGACTATTATTTTTCGCTGGAAGCAAAAGAAAGTTTGAGAATTGAGTAAAGTTTCGTTTACACGAGATAGTAAAATGCAATAGAACTTCTGAAAGTATTTTGTGCTAGCGTTAACATGTAAGTAAATTCTAAAAAGCGATTTCCCTCAGCAGGTGCTTATTTAAGAAAACTTTAACAAGTAATTGCATGCGCCTACACACATAAAAATTTTATTAGGCTAGGCATAGGTACTTTAAAATAATTGAGGTTCCAAGGAAACTTTTTCTATGGTTTTGATTTCATTATATTTTTTTTGGGTTTGTGAAGATGAATTTGAAGTTTTCGGGTGAAAATTCGACTCAGAATTTGGTTTTTTGTGTACTTTTGATCAAATTTTGTCACATTTACAATTTTTTTGACAATATAGCAGAATCTTTTCGACAAGCCCATTCCATACAAAATTAGAGTTGACAAAATTTCCCACATTTATTTTTCAAATCGTTTTCTCGTAGGAGAATAACAGTTTCGCCGCTTAAGCTTTTTAAATTATTACTATCATAGTATTGTGGATTATATTATGTCAGCAGTAAAATATGTATGCATATCAATATAATGACAAATGTTGGAAATGATGAATGTCGCTGTCGTCATAAAATTTTTCGAAGAACTGTCTCATCCTCTTCAGTATGTTTATCTATACTCTTCATTTCTTGAGTTGGTGGAGGGTCTGTAATGACTAAAAGCTATGGGGTTACCTTGTACATTCACGGTTTCGAGTAGGATACTATTTAACATCGTAAATTTGGGATCTGAAGTCATCGCATATTATTTTGGCTGCTGCATCCACTACTACCACTGCATCTCCTCTCCTATATTTTTTAAAAACCACAGTCTGCTTTTTTTGAAAGGTGAACAGTATGTCCTCACCGTAGTCGATCTTTCACTGTCTCTTGATGTGGTTTGTAGTCTCCTTTTAAGTTCACCAACAGTTTTCCCACCGAAAACTGACACTAATCATCTCTATTTTTTATGTATGTGTAGATATGCTAGATAGCTACATCAATTGCGTGAGCAATGGTCTTTGTTTAGTGTTCGTTTTCTAATAAGTTCTAATCGGTACTTTTTGTGATATTGCTCGTCGTATGCAATCAAACTAGAGATATGCCCAAGTCGGCGTAAAACCGTCTTTCCACATTCATCACCAAGATTCCGTGCGTCCTCTTTCTACCAGTTACATCGCGAACTTCGTACACAACTTTTCGCAAATGAGGTGGCTTCGGTCGATTACTATTAAGTAATGGTAAGTCCACATATAAAGGAGTTTGTTTTGAAATCGAAATCTGGAACTACTGATCTGTTTATGGGTCTCAACAAATTGCTTCTTTATGTGAAGGAGAATGATTCGCTCATCTATGTTTGTTTTTCGACACTTATCTTACACTATAACAGTTTTGTTTTTCTTAAAGTAGCTCCCTTTCCCTCTTTTCTTCTTTTACCGGCTTCAAAAGCGGCGTGACTCGTCTACTTCAACGTTTAAAACTCCCGCACTTCTAATAAATGAGGCACTCCGATACCGCAGCTTGCCGACTATTCAATACGATTAGACATGCTGGTCTGTGTTTACCATTTGAAAATAACGTTGGCAAAGAGGACCGCAGATATAACGGGTTGTCCGCCGGGAAGCTATACTACTTTGTTTGTTAATAATTTTTGATTGAGTGAAGGAGAATGGATCTTATATTTATAAATGTTTTAATTAACGTATGGAATACAATAGCAGATAAATATCCGAATCTGTTAGCTTCACAAATACTAGCCCTTTTAACACATTTTTCATTACATTCTCACACATTTCACGCGGTATTTCATCACGAATATTTTGTTTGAGTTGCTGCAGCGTTTCTGGTTTTTTCGCATAAACCAAGCTTTTCAGATATCACCACAAAAAGAAGTCCGGAACAGTCAAATCAGGCGACCGTGAATGCCAATCAACATCATCATTTCTTGAAATAACTTTTTGTGGAAAGAGGTCTCACAGTAATTACATTGCAATCCTGGCT
This sequence comes from Diorhabda sublineata, assembly GCF_026230105.1. Taxonomy (NCBI): domain Eukaryota; kingdom Metazoa; phylum Arthropoda; class Insecta; order Coleoptera; family Chrysomelidae; genus Diorhabda; species Diorhabda sublineata. The sequence continues at coordinate 5,753,619 of NC_079474.1, read as the reverse complement.
ATATGCGATGTGGCACCATCTTGTTGATACCATATGTTAATCAAGCACGCAGTCGCGACGTTAAAAAGTTTTCAATCATATAACGATATCGCTCCCTATTGGCAGTTATGCCGTTTTCTGTTTCAAAGAAGTGAGGTCCAACGATTCCTCCTGACCAAATTGCACACCAGACTGTCAATTTCAATGGATGGAAATGAAATTGTGCCTCGTCACTCATTATAATTTTTTCATGGGCGAGCTGTAACATCCAATTGGCATATGTACGGCGGCGTAAATGGTCTTTTGAAAGAACCTCTTGTGTCAACTGAATATTAAATGGAAACAAATGCAAATCCTTGTGCAAAATTGTGGCCAAAGTTGTTCTTTGAAGACCAAGCTTCTGAGCACGACGTCAAATTGAGATTTATGGATTGTTTGGAACACTTTCTTGAGCAGCAGTAATGTTTTCAACTGATCTTGCAGTACCTTGTAGTCCAGGCTTGGGCCTATCAGCGACAGACCCTCTTTCTTCGAAATCATTCACTACACGATAAATAGTGCGTCTTGTTGGCACGTTGTTTCTCCCAAAAATTTAACGTAACTTTCTCATCGTCAAAATAATCGATGATTGATTTTTAAAAAATGTTTTAACGATTGAAACACGTTGGCTTACCGAATATTTTTCCATAATAAATTTACCACGTCTCTACTTCACGATTGCCAAATATGAACTATCAACAATAATGTTTATCAAAAAGGTGGCAAAACAAAATAGTATACGCGGAACATCCGGTATAAATGTCTGAATCTGAAACTCTAGTGTCTTTATATTTGCCATCAGTTTGCGATAGTTTTTCCTGCTCGTATGAGCACAGCTTAAGGCTGGTCGATCATTTTTCTACGGAAGCAATATGTGAATTTTTTTAACGGTTTCTCTCCAATCCCATTACCCCTACATAATTATGAATGGCAATGTAAAAAGAACTTTTTTAATAACAAATACTCATTTTGTTTTTAATTGGTTGTGTAAACCATTCTCTTTTAAACGTAATTCATAATTTACTATCGGTATAAAAAAATTAAAGCTAATAAATTGAGTTGTATTATTAGTAACCAAACTTTGCCCAGCAAAAATCCTTGATCGAACATGTTTTGTAGATTACGTTCAGTACAAAAAAAGCTAAATAGTAGAGGTGAATGTTTCGATATTTCCAATATTTTTAGTTCCAAAATATTATCTAATATTTTCGTACTATTGTTTAATCCTAGGCTTGATTACATTTTGCTGATAGTTAACGATATTTGTTAAAGTATGATGATATACACCAAAGCCCTGATGGTCTTCAGAAACTTTGCAGGGAGGAATTGGGGTTGTAACGCAAAGATTCTACGGTGGATGTACATGGCAATTATGAGACCGATACACTAGAACTAGTCTGAATCCCGCGAGGAACAATCTCTCAAAGGTACAGAGACTGGCTTGCCCAACAGCTGCATTAAAAGTGATTCTAAGTCTTCCACCTCTCGGCATAGATGTGGAAAGCGTGGCAGCGAAAACATCACTTAGAATGTTCAGAGACGGAATTCCTAAATAATGACCAGCCCTGGGACATGCCTCAGGACGTTACATCAAAAAAGTTCCGCTTTGAAAAGAACTTCACCTCAATAATATACTATAAAACGAAGTAGGATCAAAACACCATAAGAAATGAACAGAAATGCCATTAAATGGTAGGCGAATAGATAATAAAACAGCAGACGGAACTGGAATAGGAGAACGGAACTGTCATTTCACTTTACACGTACAAGACAAGTTTTGAAATGTTTCTTGCTTGAAAAGAACTATTTAAGATAGATATTAAGTCAAGAAAAGCTAAACGCGTTAGCTCTTTTATGCGTAGTCAAATCGAAATAAAAAGATTTCATTTCATTCATGACCCCAAAGTAAAAATAATTCGATTATGCAGTGCAGAAGGCACTAAAGGTACTTCCATATAGAAGAACGTACTTGCATCGAATTATCACCCACTCCGAGCGATTAGCGAAAACGTATATATGTGTTTCTAAACGATGTGAATTACCAAAAGAAATAATGTCTTTTAACTTTCATTGGCAAGTAGCTTCTGTGTCATTAGTTGTTTCATATATTACTATTTATATTTTTATTAGGAGTTCTTGTGAATATATTATGTCTTCATTGTATTTCATTTAAGTAGAATGTACGTGAATGATAAACCGTGTTTGTTTGCTGGGTCGTTAAAGAACCCTTGGCCATCTATCGAACTATTTTTAGGTCCGATTTTTTGAGAAAGAAACCACTTTCATTTGCTGAACTGCTGGAAGAAGCCGAATATTTCGATAAGGGGAATGTTTTCCACAAAGAATATCCTATTTTACGTTCTTCATTATGGTTTTATAACTTTTTTACATCGGCGTAGTTAATTTATGAACTTATTGCATCAGTAACAGTTAGTGAGAACAAAACTGTGAAATGTAAATTAGTTGTTTCAAAAATAATGATAAAAGGGATAAGGGGCAATCAATTTCCATTTTAGATTTCACAGTATCTACTAAAGAAAAATTAAAGTAACCAAAAATGTCTGTACCTAAAAGCGGTTCTGTATGCTGTACCACTACTCACTGTATAATTTGTCTGAAAATAAAACCACTAAAACGTTGTTGTCAAATACAAATAGACGATGAATTTTTTTATGTATTTCATGAATTCTGCTAACATAACATTAAATAAAAATAATATTATGTTTATTTCCATAAGTGCCCAAGAGATCGTTAACGATTCACGATAAATATCATAAACTATAATTCCAGCATTTTTTACCGTAACTTTTGGTAATATATTTACAAGGATGGTCCCAGGAGGAAAATACATAAATTCAGTCAAAAAATATCTTTATTTTTTAATGTAATCTCCTTGTAGCTCCATAAACTTTTCCCAGTTATGTTCAATAAGTTCGATATCCTTTTCAAAATAGAATCGTCAAGCCACCGAGCCATTTTCTCAAATTTTGGAATAGAAATAATCCAAAGGGTCTATATAGAGCGAATAGAATACATGAGATAGCAATTCAAAATTTAATTCATTAATTTTGGCCATAGCAATAACGGTTGTGTGAGCTGGTGCATTGTCTTGATGAAACAACACTTTTTTCTTAGCCAAATGCGGCCGTTTTTGCTTGATTTGCTCTCTAAAACGTTGAAATAAGCATTATTCGCCGTTTATAGTTTGTCAGTGGTCGGTACTTCAGGAACGCTTTATGTATTTTCTTCAACATTTCTGGAGTCGTCACTTCATTTAGTCGGCAACTGCGATGCTGGTCTTCGCAGGTCGTACGGCCTCGCTTAAAGTTTGCTACCCAATATTTTACTGTTGATAACGAAGGAGCAGTCTTACCCAGACTAGAATCTAGTTCAGCTTTCATATTGGTTGGGCTAAGGCCTTGCAAAAAAATTTTTCCCATGTTTACAAATTCACTGAAAACGTTCACTATTGATGGCTGCCAAACGTGGCACCTTCAACTTGAAACATATGCTGTCTAGATTGGATATTTCGCCAACTCTAATCAAGCCAGGTATTTCTGGGACCATCCTCGTAATGTCTTTTAAGCATTCTATACGCCAAAATACCTGGTTCAACTAGCGCGCAACTTCTATCAGAAAAACAGAATCGACGTGTTTTACTCGAGGACCTTCAGAACGGCCGCAGGAGCTAGACTGAGTTGCATTCTTTCATCTATCTTATTTAACGTTTATAGCGAATACGTCTTGAGAGAGGTTCTAGATGGTTCTAGTGGCAAGACGGAATATCAGTTGGCGGAAACAGGATCAACAAGCTGCGCTACGTCGACGACACACTGATCGTAGCGTCAACCATACTAGTAATAACAGAAATTATGACCAGACTGTCTATTATTAGCGAAAATATGGCTTAAAAATAAATCCAAAACAAAAATAATGATAGTTTAGAAACAAGACAGTAATTCTCCACAAATATCAGAAATTGCAGGCTACGAAGTGGTAAACAATTTTAACTATCTTAATTCCTTAATTAACATCACTAGAAAATTAGGACGGCATGTCTTCTAACTATGGCAAGAACAGCGACTAACAAGTTGAATGAAATATCTAAAGATAAATCTATCACGAAACTCCATCTAGTTGAAGTTCTTATCTTCCCCTTTTGCAACGTACGCAGCGGAACCATGGACTTTAAACAAAGCAGATTAAAATCGAATAGAGGCTTTCGAAATGTGGGTTTATAGACTACTCTTACGAGTATCATGGACAGAACACTGAACCAGCGTATTCCAAGAAATTGGTCCACGTACAAGGCTGCTAACCAGAATAAACTACATGAATCTGCATCTGGGAGATATAGTTAGAAGATCAGGAAAAATTTAAAGGTTAATCATAGAAGGGAAAGTAGAAGGCAAACGCCCAAGAGGCAGATATCCAACTAGATGGGTAGACCAAACAAAACCCTTAATAAATATGAGATGGCATCATGCCGAAAAGATTGGACAGGATTGGCAAGCATGGAAACAACTGCTAAATCAAATATTAATAGTGTCACTTCATCCTTTGGACTAATGGAATGGAAAGCGGAGAGATACGTGAAATTAATCAAGGATCTTACACCTTAGTTATAAAATTATAATGTTTTAGTGATAAAATGTAATTTATATGATTGTAAGCTAATTCCAAAGTTCAGTAGAAGCGGCAAAGGTTTCACATTGAGGAAAACAATGTCGTAAAGCAGGAAATTAAAGAAAATATTTGATATGATTGTGATGGGGGCCATAGCTCTCAAAAACAATCTTATTATCCTTGTCAAAAATGTGAATTTATTCCCTTTTCCAGAATTATCGAAAATCCATCAAATTTTCACTTATTTTGATGAATGATTTTCTTTTCAGACAATCCTCGGTATTTTAATATTTGTTTGTGTTTTATAGTAAAAAAGCTTGAATTTCGAATATTTTATTAACTGATTATGTACCTGATTAATTAATTCCATTTTTAATTTGTTAGACTATAAATTTTATTCCTCTATTAAAATACGTTGTATAAATTGCTTTGCATTATCATTGTTCTTATCGTTATCCTAACCAATTGAATTATTTCCAAGGCCATAAGACAATAAAAAAGTGTATTATTACATCATATACATTACCTTAATGCTTTAGACAACATGCTTAAGATATTAAAAAATTTAATTATAAATGTAATTAAAATGTTTGATTAAAGCTTATATGTAATCAATTTTCATTTCTTATTGTTTCTTACCTTTGATAAGATGAATTTTGCTTATTGGCAAAAGTAGTGATGATATAGGCCAACTTTTAATACAGAGAAAATAAGAATAATCTTGCCTCGTTACAATGTTGTATTTGTATGAAACTACTTACTTGCTTCATTTTAAAAAATTACACGGGGAGTGAAAATAAGTTATGAGTTTAATTTATGAGTTCTCAGTCTGAATAAAAGAGAAAATTAGGAAGAGTCACTTTAGGTGAGTGAGGATATTGCAAGATCCAATTGTTTTTGATCTTGATTTTACGGGTTTAAAAAAATAGAGCAATTTCAATCGATTCCAAAAAAGCAAAGGCAAGGTTTTTTTAAACTATTTTTTATTAAATATTTCTCATCTCCAATTCATTAGCCAAAACCTGCCGAACAGTAGTGTGACAATTATCTTTGATTTGCTCAGTCAAGCTTTTTTGAACATTGGGGAGCTTGGCGTACGCCGTTCCCTACTTTGGCGTTTTGTTTCCAGTAATGACATCTTATCAAATATGAAGAGTAATTTCAATCGATTCCAAAAGGTCAAGGCGAGGTTTTTTAAAACTATTTTTGCTAAAATCTGAATCATCTTCAACTTATAAGTCAAAACCTGATGAACAGTAGTGTGATAATTATCTTAGTTTTGATGATTTATTTTTTTTTGGGCATTGGGTGGTCTGGAATAGTCCATTCCTTGCTCTGGATTTTTGTTCTAAGTTATGATATGTTTCCCATAATGAAGATTAATTTCAATGGATTCCAAAAAGTCAAAGCAAGGTTTTCTGAAACTATTTTTGCTCAAAACCTCAAAAAACAGTAGTGTGACAATTATCCTTGATTTGCTCAGTCATGCTTTTTTGGACATTGGGGAGTTTGACGTACACCATTCCCCACTTTGGCATTTTGTTTGCAGTGATGACATATTACCAAAAATGAAGATTAATTTCAATCGATTCCAAAAAGTCGTGACGAGTTTTTTTGAAACTATTTTTGCTAAAATCTGTCCCATCTTCAACTTAACAGTCGAAACCTGATCGTGACAATTATCTTATATTTGCTCATTTATACTTTTTGGGCATTGGGGAGTCTGGAGTACACCATTCCTTGCTCTGGCGTTTTGTTTCGAGTTATGACATGTTTCCAAGAAGTGGAGATCAATTTCAATCGATTCTGAAAAGTTTAGACAAGGTTTTTTGGAACTATAATTGGTGTCTGGCTCTCGCCGTTCCCTACTCTGATATTTTGTTTCCAGTGATGGTACTTATAAAAAAATGGAGAATAATTTTAATGGATTTCAAAAGTAAAAAAGATTTTTCGACTGAATTTCTCTTATCTCGAACTCAGTTAAAACTTGATGAACAGTAGTGTGACTCAAATTCCTTGACCATTCTGATCGTCAACCTCCTTTAAACACAAAAAAGGTTGATTTAAAAAAATAATACATAAAAACGGATACCAAAACAGAAAAAGGGAAAATAGATGAAATTTTGTAAAATTTGAACATTCCGGTGAAAAATAGAACCGTTTGGTAGATGCAAAAATGAAGTTTATAATTCACATTTTCAAGGGTTGAATATCTTATTAATATTTATAAAAAATTACCTTTATATTTGGACGTATTTCAAGATCTAATATAAAATTCCTACCTTAGTAACGAAACAATAATTCATCCAATTACAATGACTTATTTTCAAATTATTGAAGACTTGCTAGAACAAATGGCCGGTAAATTTCGGATCTCACGGACATTGCGTAAATAAGTTTCTTAAAGATAGAAAAAAAATCACATTATGTAACCATATATCTGACATGTTAAATTGATGGAAAATTGCATAATGTAATTTGGAACCTCACGAGATTTATAAGGAAACACCTTGCGAATGTATAATAAAAACCTTCAAATCACAAGTTCACTTGAGATAATCAAATATTCATCAGTAGTTATTTTGTTACATGCGAAGAAAGTTCATCTTTTCCTCATTATGCCATCAATATATTTGCACGAATGTTAATATTTAAGACCGTTACTGACCATAGACGTAACAGAGTGAAGTAGTTACGAAACTAAATAATACTTTCGCTTCTTACTGATAGAGAGCGTTGCTTTATTTTTTGAAAAACTTTGTACTAGTACTTTGCCTTTGTCACATTGGAGTAACTTTAGTAGCATGTAGTGCGTGATTAAAGCTATTAGTTGTGAGTTAATTTTAAATGGAGTGCATAAACGAACATTTTCGGCAAATTTTATTTTTGCATTTCCGTAAAGGAAAGAAAGCTGCTGCTGCTCACAAAGAAATATATGAAGTTTATGGAGCTGAATTGGTGTCAGAATTGGTATAAAATTGGTTCTGTTCTTGTGATTTCTTCCTCAAAGATGAACAACGTTCTGGTCGGCCTCCTGAAGTTGATGATCACTAAATAAAAGTCATAATTGAATCGGATCGTCATATAACTATTCGAGAGGTTGCGAAGAGGCTACATGTATCGCACACAAAGTAACATAGGTCTAAAACGATCAAGAATCAAACACAATGAACCAGCACAAACCACATCAAAAGCTGAAAAACAACAAAAAAGCTCTTGCTGTCAGTTTCGTGGGATTACAAAGGTGTTGTGTTTTTTGAGCTGCTTCCAAGAAACCAAACGATAAATTCTGATCTTTATTGTCAACAATCAATGAAACTGGATGAAGCAATTGAAGAAAAACGGTGAGAATTGTGAAATTGGAAAGGTTTAGTATTCCACCATAATAATAACATCTTTAGCAACTCGTGGTAAGCTATTGGAGCTTAACTGAAAAGTGATGCCACATCCCCCATACAGCCTCGATCTGGCACCATCTGATTACCATTTATTTGCAGAATTCTTTTAATGGTCAAACTTTCACAAATGATGATGTTGCATGTAGTTCAGTTTTTTGGTGATAAGGTCAAGACATTTTATGAACGCGGATCATGAAGCTGAAAGAAAGATGGCAATATGATAATAATCTATTCTTTGTTTTATTTTATACTCCAAAACCTAAATTACTTTGTCGCTAACCCAATAATAATATAAAACTGAATATTAATAATATACCATAGTGAAAGTTGTTTTTAAATCTAGAAAAGATTAATGAAAGTATCCAATGAGCAACGTCATATTATAAGAATTGATGTTGAGGGTAAAAAGTCTCATGGTATTAATAAAATCAGTAAAAAACACCGACTAATAGCGTGCAAATATCTTTTATTAATTCGAAAATTATGAAATTTTTTTTAAAATTAACGTACATACAAAACACGCGAATTTTGTAACTGTAATTATTTGTTTCTGTTTATTACAGTCGACAGATATTATTCAAATATAATTGTACTCCTTTGCGAGTAATCCACACTCTAACCCAAATTCTCTTCACTCACAGAATGAAATTAACGCACGGTATTAGATATGTATGGTAATATCAAAACGTCGAAAATTTCTTCACGCATAGGCCAGAATCACGTGCTAAGGTAAAAACCTTAGTATTTTTTAGATCTTGGCTCTCACTTAACTAGTACAAAAGTGCGATGGTCCTAGCCTCTAAATGAGCACCAGTGCGCTCTATGATATAGTCGAAGGTCGATGATCCTCGTTGTGATCCTATGTTAACGTAGAATTGAACTTATTTGGAGATTATCTTAATTTACAACTAAATTCTCCATTTGAAATCAACTAAAATGCAATTATTTTAAGAATGCAATTGAAACCATTTCACTTGGATTAATTCAACTCACTTGAGTAGTGTAAATACCCCTTAATGCAAAATATATTAACGAAGGACCATGTTACTATTTGTAGTTTAACGATTGTAGAGTTAATTGTTGGTTTACACAACTAGTAACGTCATAGAATGAATTATATGCGGTTATGATGAAGTAATGCACAAATTTCATGGAAAGTACAATGTTCATTTTTGAAAAAAAATATAAAAACACGCTTCTTAAAGATTTAGTAGTCTTTCTCGTAACCCATCATCATTGGAATTTCTATCCTTTCTCTTTCAGTTAAGGAAGTTATAATAATAAAATTTTTATCATGCTAATTATAAGACTGACATTGACAAAACTTTTACTGAAACAATTGAAAAAATTCATGAAAACAGTGAAGCTGTTACTAGGTAACTTTGAGTTTTAATAGTTGTTTTTCTTACTTTCTTTCTTATCCCGAACGTCTTCTACCGTAGCTGTGGAGATGATATTTCTTCTCATCCCTTGCTTCGTATTTAGCACGTCTCCAGTCCAGTCTTTCTCTTTTCAGGTTCCTTGTTATTTCTCCATTCCATTTCCTTCTCGGTCTACTCCTTATCTTTTTTTGTTTGTTTTGGTTTCCTACATCACCCTAACCGTTCTGGTCTCCTTCATTTTCAGTATGTGTCTAAACCATCTCAACTGTTTTTTTGGACCACGTTTAATTCACATCCAATTTTTTCCTTCCTTATTTTATCGAGTTTCTTCACTTCACATTTTGTTATTTTTTGCTTCAACTTGCTGGTCAGCACCCAGGATTCACAGCCATAGATCAGCAATGGTAGTTGTACTGATTCGTAGATTTTCGCTTTTGTACGTCTTTTTATCCCTTTTTTGTTGAGGAATACTCTGTAGAGAGCCATATATGTAGATATTGTCTTATTTACACAACTATTGATTCTTACGTGACGTGTTTTTACATTGTTTAAAAATGAACGTTGTACATCACCTGGATTACTTCTCTATAACTCTATATTTTCACTAATTGCTCAAAATTATTAACCTGTTAATCAACAATAAACAAAAGAAAGCTTGAACAAAAATATTTCATCAGAAGACTATTTTCTACTACATTATAACACAAAACATCTTTTGAACTGCAACCAGACACATGAGATTGATCCCGGGTCAAATTCTGAATCAGTTTAGGGACCGATCACATGCGCACTTTCAGTTGTCGTTCACGGAGAGGTGATGACTTCTTCGGTCCCTAAACTAGACCCTCTAACAAAACTATTGTTACCAATTCGAGAAGTGTGTTTTTAAAATACTCTAATTTCGTTTTCAATTGTATTGAGATGATAAAGACATTAACGAGTATTAATATCTATGTCATTTCATAGTAAACTAAGAAGGCAACAAGGACTGTTACTACAACTACTTATAACAACACGTACTTATCGCAACATAACAAGAACGACACGTTTTCATTAATAATAACAAAACCGCAGGTCATATTACGGAGGTTTTTCAACTAGTAAACGGCAAACACCTTGAATTATATGGATTTAGAAATATTTTTATTGACTTTGAAATGCAGTCTAATGAATTGAAACGATGTGAAATTTACCTTGATTCGGTTGTTTTTCGTGCTTCAATCTTGTTATTAAAATAACTTTCATATCGATAAAAAGTGAATGATCTAATTTTTGTTCATAAAATCTTAGGTTATATTGGAAAATCAGTTGAATAAAAACATAATTCAATCAAATAAGTGAAAATTATTTATTACATTATATTTTTTCTATTGTTTTTATATTGAGATTCAACAAACTATAAAAAATTTAGTTCTATGTGTGTGATAGAACTTCCTATTTGTTCATTTCTGGTCCTAATGAGTGACGTGAATCAGTTCTTGCAAAAATATTCTGTTTTTTCTTTTATCTCTTAAAATCGATAAAATGGAAAAGTGAACGAGTTTGTTCCACCTTTGAACAGAATAATAAGGAGATCTATCGCCCCATCGCCACAATAATACGAGGATGGTTCCAGATGTACCTGGTCCAACAAAGGAAACATAAAAATTTTGGAAAAAAATATATTTGTTGCTGTTCAATAGTTCGATACCCTTTTTATAATAAGACTCGTCCAAAATAACCATTAAATACATCTTCGTTAGGAACGCGGAGCACGTCCTTTATCGACCTACTCCACGTTCAGAATTAGCTTAACTAATTCTGAACTAATATTTTCAATGCTCAATATTTTACAATGTAAAAAAATGCTTAATCACTTGCCAATTGGAATCAAATCGATAACATCCCGCATTTCGCAATAATTTGAAGGCATATTCACTAGAAAATACCTTCTACGTACTGATTTAATGTTGTTATTAATTTTTATTACTAATTATTATTTGTCTTAGAATTGCTTTATAGTTATTTTTATTATCTGGTTTATATATACATATACGAGTATGTAATGTATATTACATATAAAAATGTTCACATCTACATTTTCAATGGTAATTTTGTTATTCATTGTAGTTTTCTTGTGTTTACTTTATATTAAGATTTTATTTTATTTGTGTGTTTATTCAGTAATTTGTATGTTTGTTTCTTGAGTTTTTACAAGCTTTTTTTCTACAACTTGTAAACAATTTTTGGTAATTATCTAAATTAGGTTACACACCTCCGATTCCGTTAAAATGTTAATATGTTATAAAGTTACGCTGAACAAAAATATGTATACATATAGGGCGCGGAAATCATCCCTTCAGGTACTTTTTTCCGTTTAAAGAATCAAATAATTGTGATGATTTTCCAGTGATTGTAATATTTAAGTTGAGAATATTACAGCAAACTACGAATATCTATGTTCGTGTTTCTTGTATAACACTTTTACATATTTTTTTTGCTAGTTATAGAGACACACCTAAAGATAGTCTTTCTCCTATGTTACATAAAAACAAGATAACGAATGTGAAAGAACTTTTACAGCTGTTGACTACCAAAGACGTATCACTAATTCATTTTAACAGGAACAGTGAGTACTAAAATGAAATTAAATTGATGAGTTTGTAATTTAAAAATGAATGAGTTATCTCAGATCAAAATTTTTGAATTGAGAGGTTCTTAGTCAAGTTAAAACATGTACAGTCTCAACGTATGTTACGGTGAATTGACTTACAACCCTTTTGTTTCTATATATATAAACATTGTTTTGTTTTACATATATTTTCAAAGTAGTAGGACTGGTTTATAGGTATTATAGAAACGTGAGCACTATTCGCAATTCTCAAAAATTTATCTCCCTAAAATGCCCTAATCGGATACCAAATATTTCAATCAAATAATACATTAAAAATAATATAATATCATTAAACAAATGATAAACTTCAAACAATCAATAAATAATTTTATTAATAACATTTTTTCCAAATTTTTCATTCATAAATTATCGAAAACTTATTCAGATTCTTCACTAAAAGTATAATACCCTTAAAAACATTCCGTTCAACATTTTCCCCAAAAATTTGGGGGGAAAACCACTTAGCTAAGAACCCTGAACGGGAATAAAAATTGACAGCCAGCTTCCTAGTTTTGAAGAAAGCAGATCGCTTGTACTGTGAAACCCTGTCGAACGCGATCAAATTTTGTGTGAAGCTTAGTAAAATAGAAAGATGCGACATGATTAAGAAGCCCATGGTGATGCTGCCATGGCTAGTTTTGATGGCACAAACTGTTCCGAGAAAGCAAGGAAAAATCAAATACAACCATCTCTCTGGGCGCCCCTCGACCAACTCCAGTAAACCTATAGTATAACACAAAATTTATTTATTGCCTTCACAAGAAGTAGAAAGAATTGTGCCATTATTTTCATCCTCACGTACTTTTACACTAAAAAACCGACACGAAGCGTAGCGTTAAAGAGACGTGGTGAGGAAAAACGAGAAGATTCGAGCGCACCATCCACACTCTCGTGATCGCGATCCTTCGTGGAAACTCTGGATCGGGCTTAATAAAACCCTACAATGTCCTTAATTGGATTTCCAAAATACAAAAAGGGTGTCCTGGAATAGCGACTTTTTAATGATAGAGTCGCCCTCATTAGCCATCTCGTCTTATTATTTTATTAACAGCCATTTAAAAGCATTTCAAACTAAAAAAAATATTATGAAACCACCCTCGTATTTATACCAGACTTAATATATGCTTTGTAAAATCTTCGTGATTCTTATTATATGATAAACTGTTATAGCATTGTAATAATATTTACTTTGAGGTAGAAATTACATGTTAAGAAAAAGACTTTCATTCCTATGAATACAATATATGTGTAAAATAAACATTTAACAAAAGAAAATGTTATTCTGGTCCTAAAACTAACTGCCAGTTGTTTTCATAATAAATGAGAGAATGGGTTACTATGACAATAGAACGTTCAGTTACTACATACCCTATTAATCAAAAAAAAGTCAATTGTTCCAATGTTTTATTTATAGACGCGAACGTTTCATTACTTTATTAAGGCTTATATAGATGAAGAAAGTTTCACACGTGAAGATTCAGAGGAAAAGAATATGCTTATGTAGCTAAGAAAGTAATATTTTTACTTTATATACTACAGTGAAGATATTTATATAGTATAGTATATATATTTGCAGAATTCTCCATTTTCGTTCGTTAAATTTATGCGTTACCCCGTAGTTGTTCGTTACCTATTCTCACATTTAGTGTTCTTATTTTATCCACTAATTATCTCACTACTTCTGAGAAAAATCATTAATTATCTAGTTAAGCGATACAAAGTGTCCCTTATTCCACTTTTCATTAACTTATCGTCTCGGATTATCTCATTTTTTCATTTTTGAAAACCTCTACCTTCTTAACCTCTAGCTACTATTGTATTAGTTAAGATTTATCGTACACCGACAGTACATGAAGTTGACAGTACAGAAATCTGGAACAAAGAAGACGACAGAAAATTATTAGGGAAAAATATAAACAGATACATAAAATTATCAAACAAAAAATAAGAGTGGCCAAAGAAAATTGGATGGAAGAAAAATGCATTGAAATGGAAGAGTTACAAGACAAACATGACACGTTCATGTTTAAAAAAGTCAGAGAAATAGCTGACCTATATGACAAGAAGACCTTAGGGAATCAAAAGGAAAAATAATCATAGATGAAGAAGAAATTCGAACAACTTGATATGTGTATATCAAAGAACTGTATAATGACTCTAGATCAGAAGAACAAAGTTGGCAAAAAACCAGAAAGCTGTTGGACCTGACAACATTCCAACAGAGATGCTAAAGCTTACAAATGAAGAAAACATAGGAATATTAGACGAATTATTCAATCATGTTTATTCACTTTCTGAAATCGGTTAAAATCACTTTTTCAAGAGGTGTAATCTCTGAAACAGGGTATGAATATTTAAAAAAATAATTACGTAAGCTGACAATAAATATATAGTTTAAAATTATCTCCCAGATTACATAAAAGTATGTCTTGAATGTAATAATTTTTACAAATAAGATAGCTATTACGCAATATACCTGTTTTCCAATGTATTCCATACGTACAAATGCATGCATTAAATAATGTTTATTTGTAAAGAAATTCCTATAGATTGTGTACTTCTAATATAGTAACTTTATTGAAATAATTATGAAACTGGACGTAGAAACGCTTTGTGCGTAAGTTGGGGTACACCATACCCAGGCCTTATTTTAAATCACCATATATTTGATACTCAATACAGGATTCCCAAATTTCTTCCCCAAGACCACCAGCAACTGCATCACTTCATGTAACTCCAATCTCAGGAACAAATTACAAAATTTTGTTTTCCGCTACATCAATATGTTCAAATCAAATATTATAACATGACATTTTCCTAAATTTTTGCAAAATTCATAAAATAGTTTTCCCATTACAACATCCACTGTTACCTCTTTCACCCAACACTCCAACTACTCTTTTGTTTTTTCAACAACTAACTAACTCCACTAACTAACTCCACTAACGTAACTAACTCGTTCATATACCCAAAACGAATTTATTTTCCAAAAAGTATAGAAAACAAATAAATAAAAAGATGTTCCTAGAAATTGGTTCTAATAAAACAACTCGCCCATTCGAGAATCATCTAGTTTAGAGTTCCATTATAACCGGACAGGACCGGCTTCACGGCACATGTGGTATACATTAAAATGACATTAAAAACAACCAATTAAGTCAGGACAAATAAACTACAGGAACAAAAATACTGATACTAATATATCCGCGGATGGATACGAAGGAGGATGTCCTGTCACTTCGAAAGATTCTCATCCGCGCACGTGTCACATTTTCCCTCGTAGACTCTTTGTCCCCTGGATTCTATGGGAGATTCTGTGAAGTCTTTTTGTTAAGTGTTAAACTATCGGCTATACACTCTTGTCTTCTTAGTGTGTACGTCTTAATGTGTGTTTGTGTATTTTCGCTGACTCGAGTAAACCCTTTCCAACCTTCTTCGGTAAGAAAAGATATAGTCCGAAAAATCCTATAAAGAATACGAATTCTTTATAGCTGACCCCGATGTATAACTCGGCACTTGCTTATGAAATGTGGAGTTTATTATGTGTCGAGTTTCCCAAACAACAACAAGACCAACTACGTCTTAGTCTTGGTCTTACATGCGTGGTCTTAGTCTTGCAACCTCATATGTGGTCTTGGTCTTCCTGCAAGAATTTTGCAGGTCTTGCATTTTATAATTTATTCTAAAGAGTATAAGTATACAAAACCATCTTATAAAAGCAGTTTGAAATATATTAAAATCTAAGAACAAAATCTGCACCAATGGCGCCTGTACAGGTTTTGGAATGTGTATTTTTGAAATGATAAGTAACTGATTTTTCTTAAAATAAAAATTTTATTTAAAAAAAACGCAACTCAACAATTATAAAATTTTTTTATCAACCAAAAACCATTTTCAAATATTATACATAAAATTGTAAAATAGAAATACGAAAAATAATTACATTATTATTATAAAAAATAGTACATTACATAACGAGTGCGAAATACACTTTCCAACTAGCTGTGTACACCATTTTTTTACGACCACGTAAGGAATTATTTAAAAAAACGTATTTGTTGAATAAAAATGTCATATAAACAATATAATATATTTTTTATTTTGTAATAGTAATAGTGGATTTTGTAAATATTGTCTACTTCTTCTTAAATTTGGCCTTTTGCCTTTCGGCCCCCAGCAAGATTCATATTGTATTCGCGAATTCACTCTATCGTTCGAGACCATATGTAACATAAGACAAAGAATCGTTTCAATACATGTACGTTTTGTTATTTTTTAGTACATGTGTAAAATTAGCTACTTTCTTAGGTGAAAATGAATGTGCACTCTACCATTTTCATAAGTGGTTGTAAGAAAATATTATTTCATTTCTGATGCCCAGATATATGGTTAAAAAACAATAAAATTATCTCTTAACTACCCGACAACCCTTCATTCTGAATAGGTTTACAAGATCCTCGTTATTTTAATAGTATGTGATATCAAATATATTTTTATTTAAATTACAGGTGGGGAGTATGTTATTGGCGGGATGGGTAATGAAAACGTGGGTTATTCAAAGGAAATATTCTTATTATTGGCACTTGAGCAAGGCGAATTAGCCTTTGCGACTAGCTTCCGATGTTTAGGATTAATTTTACTTTGAGACGAATTAAATTTATTTAACTGATGTATTGAAAGACAACAATGTTTAAAAATTTATTTTCACGTGGTTTTTCTTCAATTCGTTCCTATGTTATACAAATTATTCAATTCCATTTAACGATTAACAATTTATAAGTGAACTATTACATAAAATTAATTATTAATTTTTATTTCATTCTGTTTCAGGTGAGTTACGACTGAAACGATTTAGAAAAATATAATGTGTGAGTATCTAATTTACTTCATCAATTATATGATACGCTACAACTTGAAGTAGATCGTTTAACGTAGCTTTCTGAACCAGGTTAGATTATAATAGGCATTAGCACTCACTTGTCTTTATTTTTGAAAAATTAATGTTAATATCAATATACAGTGCTTTTCAGATAAAAGTATCCACCTTTAATAACTTTTGTAATACTGGTATTTAGAAAAAATCCAAAAACACGTCAATTTATGTTGGAAGGGGCAAGCATTATGGCTTATTTAAACTGGAAAAGCCACCCCCTCACCCCTAGTAGCATCCCCTTTATTTTTTTAAATTACTTGTCATATTTTTTATGTAAAATTTGGATACTCCTCTTTGAGCTGATTTCAAAAATGTATAATACTTGTAGGTTAAAGTGGTTAGTTTATGAGATAAACAATTTTTCTTTTAAGAGCACAAATTTTACTTATTATTTACTTTCACCTTATTTGCCTGTACTAAAATGGGTTGTACAACAGTTCAAACTCTTTAATCTTTTTAACTGTGCTATTTATTATGAAGTTACAATAAGTGTTCAAAATGAGTACCATTCACTTCCATACAATGGTATAATCTATTTTGAAATGCCTCTCTGACATTGCTTAATACGGCTGGATATAATTGTCGACATTCATTTTCTATCCTCTCTCGTAAATCATCCAGAGATTCTGGTTGGGTAGCATATACTTTTGTTTTTAAATACCCCCATAAAAAGAAGTCTAGGGGTGTTAAATCCGGTGACCTAGGTGGCCACTCCATCATCTGCCCCCTTCTACCTATCCAACGAGCGGGGAATGTTTCGTTTAAAAATTGTCGGACAGGCATAGCATAGTGTGGGGGAGCTCCGTCTTGTTGAAATACCAGTAAATCTTCGGAAAGGTTATCATCATTTTCTATTATTGTTGTAATACGTGGGTCAACCCCTTCCCTGAGTAACTCAAGATATGATTCACCATTTAAATTTCCGTTGATGAAGAAAGGTCCGACAATATGGTCACTTAGGATACCACACCAAACGTTTAACTTTTGGGGATGTTGTGTATGGAATTCACGCATAATATGTGGATCACTTTCAGCCCAATATCTACAATTATGCCTACTTACTAAGCCATTTAATGACCATGAGCATTCATCAGAAAAGCAAATATTGTTTAACAATTGTGGATTGTTATTGATAATTTGCGTCATTGATTCGCAAAACTCTAGACGACGATCAAAATCATCTTCATTCAACTCGTGCACCAACTTAACTTTGTATGGGTGGTACTTGAATTTATGTAGAACTCGGAAAACTGTAGAAGATGAAACACCGATCGCTCTACTTATTGTTGACAACAATTGGGGTTGTTGAGCCTCTAAGCTGACTTGCCCTAAAATTGCCACTTGGATTGCTTCGTTATTTACGAGTCCCTCTCGCTTATGCACTTTTTTGCAAACAGACCCTGTTGTGGTAAATTTCTCCTTCAGTTGAATTACATACTTATGAGTTGCATGTCTTCCGTCATGTAATTCGTTAAATATTCTAGCAGCAGCTCTTGCACAATTATTATTTTGGTAGTATAAACCTACAATTTCAATTCTTTCTTGCAAAGAGTAAACCATTTCAGAGAAACAAAATAAATAATGTATCAAATTACACTATCAATAGTGACTACAAATTCTAGTTGACAGTGTCAAACTTTAATAAAAAGTAGAGTTTTTCGTTGTTTGGATTTTTTAAGTAGAATAAATAGCACAGTTAAAATGATTAAAGAGTTTGAACTGTTGTACAACCCATTTTAGTACAGGCAAATAAGGTGAAAGTAAATAATAAGTAAAATTTGTGCTCTTAAAAGAAAAATTGTTTGTATCATAAACTAACCACTTTAACCTACAAGTATTATACATTTTTGAAATCAACTCAAAGAGGAGTATCCAAATTTTACATAAAAAATATGAAAAGTAATTTAAAAAAATAAAGGGGATGCTGCTAGGGGTGAGGGGGTGGCTTTTCCAGTAAGTTTAAATAAGCCATAATGCTTGCCCCTTCCAACATAAATTGACGTGTTTTTGGATTTTTTCTAAATACCAGTATTACAAAAGTTATTAAAGGTGGATACTTTTATCTGAAAAGCACTGTATATTAATAAACACATGTTTCATACTCATATCGTTACGGAAAAGTAATTCAAAATCCAACGATTTTTCTTTTTTTTTTTTTTCTAATATACGAGAGTCTACTGTATATTTTGAGATGTCTCATACTGGTGTGCAGTTAAAACTTTCTTCACTATTACTCTTTATCACTTATAATAATACTATACTCCTTTTAATTAGACACAAAACGGATTTTCTTTAACGATTATCAAGAAATAAAAGTGTGACAGTTTATCGGAGAAACGAATTGACATGAGAAAGAAATCGTTCACAGTCCACTATTTTGATTGCGATAAAAAATGACACGTTACGACACTTTTTTCAAATCAAAAGCGTGGAAAAATGAGCCGCTGCGTAGAATAACGTTTTTTATAAATGAGGATAAGAGAAATATTTGAAAATAAACACAGTTAAAGACAAAATGAAACAACTAGCAAATAATAAAAATAGAAAATCTACCTCCAAAGATAAACAATTGACAGAAATGCCTGAAAAATGTATTTAATAGAAATGGATCGACCCTTCTCAAGGCATTGTTTTAGTCCTCGTAGAACATCATCAATATTGCTCTAATATGTCGCTCTATCAGTAGTTTGTTGTTTGTTTTCATTTTGCGCCATTGAATACCTATATAAGGTATGATTTTACGCAAACTCTTTTTATCACCACCGAACCCAAAGTCTTTTTTATCTTTCTAAGAATTCGCGCAGTTTTTCTTGAACATACCGATTTTGAACAATTCTTCTCGTAACGCGTTCGCTTATTGCGTTTGGTATGGAATGAAGAAATTCACTCTTTTCATTATTTTTACCTTGCTTGATATTTTTCATTGTACTCTGGATAATACCAACTGCTTGTGTATGTGTGCATAATTAAGAAACCGCATAATGATATATTGAATTTTCTTTTATCACATAGGTATTCAAACTACTATATTATCAGCTTTTAATTGCATATATCCATTATTTTAAATAACTCTTTATCTTAATATGAAATCAGTTCTAAAACATATGAACTATCATAGCTATTAATAACTACATCTTATCAGCAACGGGGTAATTGAAGTTATAAATCTTAAGTGGATAAGTTAGTTATTGATACTTAGTTTCTTGGATATTGCAATCTTATCAATTTTAAATTATCTGATAAGAATCAGGGACTCAAGAAGGCTGTCGGCATAAATAAAATAGTTTCAAGAAAAATCTAGAAATAATTTGTGATAGTTAGTATCACTAACATTTAAGATTGATCTTTTGCTTCAGCGATTGATCCTCCAATTGCCTTCAGAAAGAAAAGTTGCGAAGATTAAAAAAACTGCTTAAATCATAAATATGTTTTCAACATACGTTGGTAACCGGTCTACGGGTCTACCAAAAAAAGCAAAAATATTTCCGTATACAAAGAAATAGACTCGTCACAAGCTCTAGATGTCTTCAATAGTGGTGTGGATTCAATTCCATACTAAAATCTGTATCGAATATTCCTATTTATTTATATTATTAAACAATGGTTCGAACTGTATAATTATAATCGATAATGAAATGTATCACTTATAGAAAAATTGACAACTAACAAACAAAGAATATTAAGTTCCATCCGGGTTCTGTGAGAAATGGTATTCTTTGTCCTTCGTAAAGAACAATTAAAAATTGTGTAATTACGGTAGTTATATCATTGCGAACTAAACCCGATTGAACTGGTGTATGTACAAAAAAAGAAGAAATTTCAAGAAAAAATAATATGAGTTATGGTAAATAGTTGTTTTTGGACGCTGTGAATTATGTGAATCCTGAAAATTGAGAAAAGGCAGTGGCTATTTATTAAAGAGACTAGCGCTGCTACAGAAAAAGTACGGAAGCGCGAAAGATTAGCTGTTTAGCATGAAACCTACACTTTCTAATGCGATAACTAAACTTTTTTCTTTCAATTGTGATTTTTTATTAAATTAAATTTAACATTAGGTAGGTTTTTTTGTTGAATTCGCGAATTTGTTTGTTTTCTGCTGAAGACTTCTGATAGTTTTCTATCAAACGTTCTTCTTGTAAGAAATACGATAACCCTCGGAAACGTGGCTATGTTTACAACATTTTTACTCAAGATAATATTTTTCAGCATTCCTTCAGATCCATCCATTTCGTGAATAAACTATAAATACATTCGTATCATAAATTTGATTTTTTGGCTTGTAATTTCGTCAGGCACGTTTTCAACCTCGCTTTCACTGCTGCTTACCATTATTTTTTGCAATAATCGCAACCAAAAATCATTCAAATTTTTAAGAATAAAAAATTCAGTTATTAAAACATCAAATTAGTAAAGCGGTGCACATAATGAACGCGAGCATGAGTGTGCGTTCACATTGGCAACACTCAAGCGGCGAGCGTCGAGCGATGCCGCTCCAGCTGTGTTAAAAAATCTTTCTGGCTATAGACTTCAAATGATTGTGTTCATATTTCAAAAGACCACCGCCCAACGTCGCGCGATGCAAGTTTTAATAAATAGGCTTTTTAAAATTAGTTGTTTTCTTTTGAAGTCGAGACTTGATTTTTCCCAGAATGTAATCAAACGTTTCCACCGACATTCCTAAAAACTGGAAAAACCTTATTGGATAAATCTGTGTCTGTTAACATATATCAACCGGGGGAACATAACCTCTGCCTTGAGTAGTTTTTGCAAAACTTACTCGACAAACAGACATGACTCTTGAACACCGAGGTAGCCTACAGACGCCAATCTAACCTAAACTAACCAAGAACGTCAATTTATCGAGTCTGTGGAATGGTTACCAAGGAACGTCTTTCTCGAACAGTACCTACAGAAGTTCAAGATCAACATCCACAGGAATCTTCATACGACAAGCACCACTCGAACTATTTGAATGCTTTGTTTTAGAACAAAGCGGTTGCCGAAAAAATGATTTTATTGTATTTCAATAAAACGTGGTTTCTTGAAAACATTTTTATTTGTACTTATATTTTCATTACAATTGATGAAATCATTGGTTTATGTAGCATGAAACTTTCAAGCTAACATAATCTGTAATTTAACCGTTTCCATTTATTATTAATCTACTCTTAAGTTTTAATTTAAGAATATCCTATCATCGGTAAAGCATTCATCTCATCGGTGCAATTTCAATTTCAATTTTTAATATACATATATACATGTTATACATACATAAAACGTTATATTATTACGATAGAAACAAATCTAATAAATCAAATCAACAGTTAGAAACGTTACTTTTCTTTTTATGTGTTTGCTGGTTTTCAACTTGCCTTAAGGTGAAATCAAATTGACCTGAAGTAAAATTATCAATTATTTATCTGTTTTTTCGCGTTCTCGCTCTAACTAAAATCACGATTGGTTGAAGTTAATAGAGCAGCAACTGAAGTTATTAAACTCTCTTCAGCACAGATGGATAAAGCGATACATAGTATCTAGTACAAGAACGGATAAAAAGACGATCATGTACTTAACATTACTTTGATATTTCATTACAAGGTTAACTGTATTTGATAATTTATTGAATTAACTGAATAAAAACAAGTAGTTTATTCATTTTGTAGAATTTTTGATTCCTTTTTATTGTAGTTCGAGAGGTACCAATTGATTTGTTGTTTTCTTTGTTATAGTAGTATTAAACGAAAAATAAATGGGACGTGCTTTATTGGATAGATAAGTTCACGACATATTTAAATAATATATCGACCGAGTGGTATAGTTCTTCCAATACCAATTGCAGATTATAAAAATCCTTGCCGATAATTTTTTTGTTTGATTTACCATAAGCATAAATACCTCATCTAATATTCGGCGTCTGGTTTAAACATGGTACCAGACCTTTCGGCACTCCAATCGTTTTTTTTTCTGGAAAACGAAATTTAAAAACAAAAACCTTAAAGGAAAATAAATTATTTGCAAATAAAACAAAAAATTTCAACTCCAAAGTATATAAATAATCATGGTAGTCAGAATTACGAAAAACAATTTTCTGCAATTCGCAATATTTGTTTACAACTTACAACCTTGGATGCTAAGTCGTTCGAAAGCTTGGTATAGTATAAAAAAGTTTACTAAATCCAGGTGTCAGCATACAAAAACTGTTAAGTTTACCTGATTGTAAAAATTATATAAATGAGAATATCAATCGTTTTTGTTCAAGAAAGCCCAATATATGTTTTTAAAAGTTCTGCCAATAATAATTTTTCATTATCTTATAGCAATTTATCATAAAAACAATCATAATGTCAGTTACTAATCTTTTTTTAAAACAAAAAGGTTAATAATAACTACTTGTAACAAAGACTATTTAGTTTTCATAAATAGATAACAAAGTTCATATTTTAAAAGCAATTTCACCATTGATTAATTTTTACGTAATCATTTTGTTATGGTTCAACATAATTATTACATAATACCCATGTTATGAATATCGTAAATAAATAAATAGTCGTTATGATTTCGCATTTCGGATACTACACAGCGAAAGTTGTTTCTTCCTAAATATGTTAACATCATCTATGATTCAATAGGACTGCATAACATTTTCCATCAATTCATTCTGATGTGTAAAAAATTGACATTACGCAATGTTTCTTCAAAAATAAAACGAATCACGAATTGTAGACATTGACTTTGAAGTAAATCGTGCTATTGTAAAACTTTTTAATCGGTTTTATTTAAACGAGTAACATTTGTCAAGTTTGAGGTTGTTTTTTTGCTCTTATTTGAAGATTTTTTAAAGCAGATATTGCTTTGAATAAATAAATATATTATGATGATCCTATTCAGTACATTATGTACCAATTTTCTCGTAGTCAATGTCCTGTAATGTTCGTTCAAATTATATTTTGTAATATGAAGAGTAAACAGCGTTAGTTAACTAGTTGCATCAATTGTAAAATTGTGTGTTTTCATAGTATGGTCTGTTTGTAATATTTATTAATAAGATGTATGAAGATTTTATAGTCTATTTTTTGCACAAGAGAGTAATAAACAATAGGACAAACCACAACAGGGTTGCCAGACGTCTCGGATTCCAAGAGACAGTCCCGTATTTCCCTAACTTGTCCCGTGTCCCGGAACAAAGTGAAACGGGTCGATGTCGAAATATTAAACTTCATTTCTCGGTATAAGTGCCGTGCGTGCGTATTTATGAAATATCGATTGTTTCACGCATAACTGTCTTTTACAATTGATATTGCAAGAACTATAAATCATTTCTCTTATTTTGAATTAAATTAAATTCAGTTGTTGTTTGTTTCACTATTGTACATCAGATGATTGTAGATCAGATGTCAAGAATATCATTCTTTGGTTTAGAAAACGTTAAATAATGAGAATCGTTGTGGTTTAATAGTGGAAAAATTCAAACGTGTTATCCAGATTAGAGCTTTGATTTGATAATAGTGGTTAAAATTTGATTAGTTGGTTTTACGGCTGACAAGCACATCAAAACAAACGATTGAATGTAAAATAATCTCAGTGAATAAAAAATATATATGAATATCGAAGCAAACGGTATTTACAAGTGAAATATAAATGAATATCGAAATCACGTTTTTTGTAGGTTTATTTTTTAAAATATAAATCTCTCTATCACCGAATTTACAACTATTAAAAATCGGAAAATGAGTTGAAAGACATAAAAAATAGGTAAACTAATTCCTAATTAACAACATTTAAAAAAAAACATCAAAAAAAGCTGAGAGAGAACTGAAACACTATTTAAAAAATGCAAAGAAAAATTAAGTTTTCTGGAACCGTTGTTGATATTCATACTGAACACACTGTTTACACTACTACTACACCAACACAACAGTTTACCTTCAGTCTTTGAAACGCGCGTCAGACATTATATAGTTCTTCCAATATCAATTGCAGAAGACAGTTATGCGTGAAACAATCAATATTTAATAAATACGCACGACACTCATACCAAATTAAGAAATGAAAAATTATGTTCACTCCCCTTATAAATTTCGGTCAACATGTAACAAACCGTCAGTCCACGAGGACTCATCATCTTGACTGTTTACCAATTAAAACATCGAATCGTAAACATAAATACATTTCTATAGGCTGAAACTGTCGGAAGGAGTATGTACACATTTATATTTTTGCCAGAGACCGTCTGAGATAAGTAGTGGCGTGGCTTGGTGAGATTTATTTCATTCATAAATTTCTTTAAATAAATAGAAATATGGAGTTATTCGGACCATGGGCAAATGAGGACAACGAAATTGCACAGTGTAGTAAGAATAAAGACAGGTATGAATTAAATAATTAAGATTTAGATATACAAACACAGCAAGTTATTTTAAATATTTAAATCTCATAGTGCAATCATAATAAGAATTGCTGAATTAACACTAAAAACTGAATAAAAGACTACCGAAGTTCTAATAGACGAGTGAGATACTAAAAGGGCTCAGCTTACGTATGGTACCCTGTTTAAACCAAACTCCCTTATAGGCAGGTACATTTTACTCGTCTATTGCCTTTTAACGAATACTTTCTCGCACAAGATATACATATTTTCAAAAATATTTATAAAATGAGGTATCTACTCTTATGGTAGATTAAACAAAATTATCGGCAAGTTTTTATAATCTGCAATTGATATTGGAAGAACTTTAATTGTGAGTGGTGGTGTAAACATTGTGTTCAGTACAAACAAGTTTTATCTTTAGGTCCAAGTTTTGCACAAAATATTTCTAATGACAAAGAATTACCTTTGACAAATATCTCATCCAATATTGAATATGACACCAACCCTCAGTATAACGTAATTAAAAATAAAATAAGTTACTGACACTTGTAATATTGTCGCTAACTTCTAAAATAAATTAGAAAATCAAAAATAACAGAGCATATTAAATCTCAGAATAAAACTAAAACCAAAGAAATCATCAAACAAAACAAAAATTATAAAAGTTATTAAATTAGAAGATTATAATAATAAAATGAAGAAATCAATGAATTATAAGATAATTTAAAAACAAATTAAGCGATTAATATCTGGAACAATAGAATAATCTCCTTAATACCCCTTAAAATAAATATATGGTCTACCAAAACGTTACAAACCTGACCTACCCCTTCGACCATGTATTATTCATACTCCTTCCACCTCATTATCTAGTTACTTGAAAAATAAATTTGATACCGAAACGAATAATGTGTCAAAAACACATAGGATTGCAAAGAAAAAATGAAAAATATCTGAATTCCTGACGAATATACAACGGAATCAGCTTTGGAGGCATCCACATAGAGAATCAGGTCGAAAGATTTTTTATGCAGAATTATGCTTTCTCTACAAGGACGCTAGGAGATTCATGTTTATTGTAAATGGTAAGTGAGGTATCTGCTATGGGAATATTTTTGGTCCAAGGTGGAGAAGAAAGCAGAGAAAGTGGAAGGGTCAAAGAGAAGTTGGTATTTTGGAGTAGAAGTGCGAGCAATTGATCAAATCAAATGTGCGAAAAACTTATTACAGTTTAGAATAAGTCCGACAGGTAAATCAATTTCAAGACAAATAAATCAAATATGAGCTTTATTTATTGTTTATTTATTTATTGTTTACTAGTCCTGAAGAGATTAGTTCGATGGACTTAGAGCCTACAATCTCTGTAATAAATAAAATACCAACAAAAACAATTACATTGCTGAAAATTATCTTTTAATGAGAAAAATATGAAGTGTCCGGTTGTTTTGCTGTTGAGTGTATTAATGAAATTATTGAAAAACATACAGGCATACTTCTAGACGAATTTACCAATCCTATTTAATTAACACACAACAACATTTGAAAATAAAATCTACAAACAAATTAGTGGTTGTGCCATGGAAGCAACCGTATCAATTAACAACGGGAGATCTTGAGGAAAATGTCTTGAACAAACAAACGGACAATTGATAAAAAATTGAACATTGGACTCATTCAAAATTGTCAATTTATTTGATCATCTCAGGAGCTTTTTAAAGTAGAAATCAAAATTTTGCTTGTTGTATTTTCAAGAAATTTTTCATTAATAGTTGAATATTCATTGTTCAATACAAATTATATATATATACATAAAGATTTTACCATATCTTCAATTGAATTTGAAATAAAAATATTTGAAAAAGAATGACTCTTTAAGCTGGTTTATATATAATGGACTTGGAAGAAATGTTGTCGGTGCGCCCCATCTTGCTGGATGTATTAATGAGCATCAGGTTTTATTTTTCATTATCTCTAGTTCTATCTGAGATTTTCTTTTTTGAAGTCATCATTCGATACACTAGCCAGCAGGAATCCGTCCTTGTTAAATCGACTTTTTATACTTCAAGACCGAAGTTGCTTACCAGGTGGCTGTGGTATTTTATCGAGTTAAAATTCTGATTACAATCTGCCATCTTTTTATATAAATAAACGTGAATGTATATATACTTGTAATGAATAAATACGAGGTATAATAAAAAAACTGTAAATCATTAAAACAAAGCAAAAACATCTTTTAGAAGTCGAAATATCAACAACAGACTGAAACAGTTTTCATAAATATTGTTCACTAGATACTACGCACCAAGCATTTTTCAAGCAGAAGTCTATGCAATTGAAAAATGTGTTCAGTTCAATCTAGAGAGGAACTATCGCAAACAGGAGAACATCATCATGTCCGATAGTCAAGCAGGAATTAGAGCTCCTCTCAATTCCAATTTCATAAAATCCAAACTAGTTTGGGATGGTCTAGAAAAATTGAACGAGCTAGGCAATAAAAATACCCTTCAATGAATTCCGGAACACACCAGGACGAAGGAAATGAAATTGCTGATAAGCTCGCTAAAACGGGGGCAGACAAGCTACAGAATAATGGAAAATGCACTGGAAAAGAAGGTAGATAGGAGCAAAACCAATTATTGGGACAACCTACAGGGGCTGAGACAGGCAAAGACTCTTCTGGGAAATTATAACCAGAGTAGATCTGGTGAATGTATCAACCTGTAAGACAATCTACGAATACTAACAGGAGTTGTATCGGGGCACCGTCGCCACACCTAGAGCCGTTAGAGATAGTACATATTGCGACGTGCAGAGCACTATACACGAGAGTGTAAGAAATAGAAGACGAAGATCTCTGGCAGTTAAAGCCATCCCACATTCTTGACTTTTTAAAACGAATGGGGATAATGGATCAGCTGTAAACACTGGGTTCTCCAGTATCGCAGCAAGAAAGGGGTACACAATAGATCCTTTGCGTCGCAGTGTATACGAAACCTCAAATCTATATATATACATACACACAGCTAGCTATATTAGTCATTTGTCGAAAGCTAGTAACGTAAAGTATAAATCCACGAATACAGACAACTTTTAAATATGTGATTTCAAATTTTTCAATACATATCACGAAAATTATCTTCTTGGCAGAGTCCTAGAAAATTTTATTGATTAATTAATAAATAAGACTTCTTTTAACCTATTTTTTTTATATTATTCTGTAAACCCAATAGTCTGTTATCCGAATTTTAGCTAAAGTCCCAGGAGAATAGACAAACGTTAAATGCCGGACAATAATCTATTGTCCGGCATTTAGCTAATATTCCGGGAGAATAGGCATGCGTGGCGCGCCATCAACCAACTGGGATATTAGCTAAAATCCCAACTTGTCTATTGATCTACGATATGAATATCACCACCGGTTTTAGAAATTCCAACTTAACCACATAACGTGTCAAACTTTGTAAAGAACGTTTACAATACACGATAGTAGCATAAGTTATATTTTTTTAAATGGAAAAGGCCAAAGTATCAAATATAGGTCAGAAATATTAGACGCATATTATTTAATAACCGTCGTGAACATCAATATTCTACAATTTAATTAATGCATACCAGTATATGGGTGACCTCGCGCAATTTGTCTGGTTTCCTAATACCTGCTTTTATCTAATACTATTACGACACGGTGTTCGTTTTTCAGTAAAGTGATATTATTTGTTGATTAAATAGAAGAATTATTATCGAGGTTCACAACATTTTATACTTTAATGGTGTCACCTGTTCCAATTTTTATATTAATTTACTAAATTAATTAAAAACCAATATACAGAAGCTGTTTAACAGACCTGTGACTTCTCAGTGGTAAAAATTACTTTGTAAACATAATTATTTCATTTTGTGCCTGGTACCCGGTGTTATCCATAAAGAGCGAATTTATAAGAGAAAAAATAAATAAATAAATTAGAAAGCTGCAAGTACCTTCAAATGGGGAGTTTGTATATTATTCTAACAAATCTCAAAAAATCCTCTATAATCATATATGACAAGGTGTTTTTCCAAGTTATCTCTCCCTAAATTTTGTCTTTTATCTGACAAAGTATACTTCGTAAAGTTCCTTTCAACATTTATCGAGGTAAGGGGACATCCATTAATTACGTGACCCATTTATCGATCAGTTTAGACTCCCCCCTTACGTAAGACGCTAAAAATATTTTAAACTAATATTTTTCTTTATTATTCGGAAAAATAATAAATCGTTCAGGTATACTATAAATAAACAAAACTTTTTTAAAATTTCTACTCAATCCATGGAGACTCTTGTCGTTGAAATAATTGGACACATGTCATATGGAAATTCTGGTAGTGCTGGAAGACAGTCACGGGAACTGCCTACGTTTTCTTCTTCTATCTATTCCAAATTTTCTTCCACAACGCACATCAGCTCTTTAGCAAGAAGCTTGACTACACGCATATGTTGAATCCTTACTACAGTTTCTTGCTGAGACGCATGAAGAGCTGATCTGCACCTTTAAACACGAATATTTTTCATTTTTGGAATTTGTCGTGAAATTTTCGATTAATCACCCCTTGGTATAAAAGAGATTTGTTGGGATTCCATTGAACCCCCCCTCTGAGTAATTAATGGATGCCTCTAGAATGAAGCTTATTTAAATTCTTTATATATATATATATATATATATATATATATATATATATATATATATATATATATATATCAATTTCAAAATTTCCATTCTAAATTTTGTATATTTTCTCGGGGGTTTTGAAGCCTCTTCATTCCTAAAATGGTTAAACACTTTTCATTTACCTAATCACCAATTTTACCTGAAACTTTTGAACTATTAAATTCTTTAACAAGTTTGACTGATCCTATTGGCATTTTCTAATAAAGCTTTTGTTACAATATTTTGTGCATAGTCTATGTACGCAGTAATGCGGAAATGAAAGCTTATGCACAAAACAAGACTGGATTATCATCACCGTGCAAATATCTTTTTGTATCCAACCTTTCATGTCAAAACGCTGAAGATGCTCGTGGAGCACTTAGCGTCAATTCGGGTTTCATCCTTTTACTCGGGAACACGAATATGGGAAGACTCGTTCGCACCAAAACAGTAAACAACAGTGAAAAGCTGGCCTCGCTCAGCAGAATTTAATAGCCGTACCTGCTTCTTTTCCTTTCGTACCAAGAATACGAGGCTTTTTGGTACAGTTGTCATGCCCGTTTCACCCAAATTCAAGATTCGATTGGGTGTTAATTTATACTTTCTTGTTATGTCTGTTAATAAATTGGTAAATCCTTTAACCTGAATTTGGTTGAAGCCAGACGCTCGAGCTGCTGTCGGTTCTGGTTTTTGCAAAGTTAAGTCGGGGATACGCTTCAAGACATTTTCGAGCCAATTGTGTTGCAACTTATTATATTCGGTTATATTTGGTTAAACCAAAAAAACGATTTCCAATATTTTTGATATAGTTCTAGTTCTCGTTCTCTCTCTTGCTCATTATCTTTTCCATGGCTTTGGTGCTTTTATATTTGGTAAGTCTTCATATTAATGTTGTCTTTGGAATATTGATTTTGGCGGCTGGTTTGTTAAGCCCCATTTTTCTCATAGCTACTCTTTAAATGGCATTTTTCATGTCCTTGTCAATTCAAGTTTGCCGTTCCGGTTTTCTTTTATAATTGTAAACCATCTGAAATGAAAATACCTATCTAAATATAAAATTGTACAAGTATAATCGTAAACAAACTGTATTTGTGATAAAACGGGCCACGTTGTCCGTTTTGTCTTTTTTATAGATATGTAAACATTAAATTATTTTGAGGTTAAGATTAAACAGCACCTTGCCTATTTATCGTTAAAAATAAGTAAAATAAAAAATATCTCAAACAATGACACAAAATCTCTGATAACTTGAACGTAATAAAACTGCATGCAGATCAAAATTTTCTGTTTTTGCATCAAAATACGCAAAAATTAACTTTCCTTGAAAAGATGCGTGTCGCTGTATGACTGCTCCAAGGATACTGACCAACTCTGAGTGAGAGGCGACTGTCAAGTTGACTCAAGTCGATTATAAATGGCATTAAAAGTTTGAAAGTTATTAGTCCGGTCCGTTCTGCCTACAGGGTTAGTTATAGCGTTCTTCGTGCTCAGTTAACGATACCGTGTTTTAATTTCTGCAATTGTAAATGAACAAACGTGACACATGTTGAATGCAATTGTTTTACACCTATTTTTCGTTTTCATACTGTTCCTTATTTAAAACTAGCAAAAAACCAGTACGGTACAGAAATGTTTCCAAAAATCTATAACCTTAAAATAAGCTGAAGATCTTGAGGAACACCACGTACTTGAATCTTGACTCAATTGTATGCAAAAAGGGGAAGGAATCATTTTTGTGAAGGATTTATCAAGTTTTTCGCTATAAAAACTATAATCAAATATTGAATTTTCTTTTTTTAATTAAAATTTTTTTCGTCACTCCTTGTGTGAGCAAAGTTTCAGAATGTTTTTGCACTTCGAACTATTTTTTGCCTTTGTTTCCTGTACTAAATACATTGACAGGTAAACGACAGCATTGAATCTATTGATTTTGACGTACTTGAAGTTTATTTTATTAATTAACCAAGTTTATTGATGGGTTTTGTCTAATTCTGGTAGTTTTTATATTTTAAGAGAGTAAGTCCAAAACCTATTATCTAGGAAAGCGAGGCGCAGTTTTTGGCATCACCAATCATAAGAATTTAATATCACATTTAAGTAATCTACGTAATAAATCATCATAAAAGTTTCAAGTCAACATTCCAGGACTTATACAGTTAATTTAACGAGCAATTTAATGAAAAATTTGTGTTGTAAATTATGAAGCAGATGCGGAAAATGTTTGATAAACAGTAAACAGATTAATTAGAAATGCAGATTTTTTACTAAATCAACCATATAGTTAAAGATGGGATGTCTCTGTGGATTTTGTGACGAGTGTTCTACAAAGGCATGTCGTGTCATCAAAACAGTTGGTTTCGTTATAACTTCTTGTATTTGTGTATGCGTATTTATAATAATTGTAGTGGCAGTTATATTATATACTAAATCTTTACAAAAATAGACAATCACTTTGAAAAAATATGTTCTAAATCACAGTTATAATTCCAATTAATACATTTGACTACTTCAAAGTTATCAATTTCTTTTTACTTTGTTTAATTTTTTATAAATGCTTTTTAAACGGTGTAGTTTTTACATTAGTATCTTATTTAAGTTATTTAAATGACTTATGAGGTTTTTTTGAGCACAAATATAATTAGGTTAAGAACTTACGAAGTATCAGAATCCTCCACAGTCAACAAATGCCTTAGACAAGGTTGCTGCAAGTCACCTACACTGTTCAAAATATATGTTTCAAAAGCTCTAATAACTTAAAACAAGAAATTGAAAGTAATGGGGATTAAATCGATGATGACACCTGTTTATACACCCTGCAATTTGCAGATGATATAAGAAATAACATGTGTAAACGACTGAGATGACTTAAGGCACGTAAACTGAAGGTAAAATACGGAAAACGGGAACTGCTGATGAACGTAGACAATCTGACACAGTATTTATGTAAAGGAGAGGATACAACCGACATACAAATAGAAAACAACGAAATTATAACGAGATATGAGAACTATAAATATCTAAGAGTTATTTTTGACATATATGGGTTAGATGATACATCAAATGTACAATAAATAGAGCAAGAACAATATCAAAATCATTAAACTGAATACTAAAATTGGAAACAACGAAAACTGATAATCTACCATCGGATATGGATCGGAAACGTGGAGACTAGAAGAATACCAAAAAAAAAATAAAATTCACGGAAATGGACGTCTCAAGAAGAACCTCCAGGTTAGAACGAACACAATAAGAGAGCAAATGAACCTGAAAGAAACATACAATGTACGAGGATATATTGAAAAATTCTTAGCCTACTAAAGAACCAAACAAAATTTCATTGTCAAAATATTTTATTACTCAACGTATTCTCCTCTTAATTGGATACATTTATTACAGCAACGTCTCTAGACCTTTAAAAAAAATGTTTCTTCTTGCACTGCAAACCAAATTTTCATATATAAAATTTTGTTCATAAAATCGATACAAAAATTTAACTTCAATTAAAAAAATCAGTTGCATAATAAATAGTCCTCGTAATTGTCATGTTCCTGTTTAAATGCTGAAAAAAAACCGAAAAGTCGTGAGTGGAACGGAAATGATTGCGTATATCGTTTGGAGTTTACTAGTACATTAGTTCAGTTGATTAGACGCGTGACCTACCAAGCAGAAAACCGTCTACATGTTCCATCCGTAAAACAAATGATGTTCAATTTTATTTTTATCAATGAATGAACTTTTTACATATATCCATCTAAATTATAAAAATTGTTTTATTGTGAGTTTCAGAGTTTTGCGAAACGTTAAAACAAGTACAAAAATGTAAATAATGTTATGTTGAAAATAATACCTGTTTCTTCAAGAAGCCCCGTATATGTTTGGTTTTGGTCATAGTTTCCTTAATATTTCCTTGTACTGCCTGGCAATCATTTTTGTGAGCGTCCGATGGAACTTCTTTTGCATTTGTTTGACATTCTGCACGTATACAGTCTGTCAACATGCCGGTTATATTCCCTCCATCTCTTAACTGTTAACTGTATTAGTCTGTTTGTTAGTCAATCTAATACCGTTATATTTATATGTTGTCATACCGATCGATTCTCAAAATTAAATTTGAGACTTTCTTTATAATATATCTATTAATTAAAACACAGTAATATTTTTATAAAATAGGTCACAAAAACTGTTCGAAGTATCATATTAATCCATTTAATCCTCTTACCAATATCGGTATCCTTTTTATCTAATTTTATACGCTTCACTTTGTTTACTTATTATACTTATTAGTCCCACATACTTTAGTGTAATAATAAATATTTATCCGCCGGTTTTGTTTTGGTTTTATACATAAACAATAAATTGTCGAATTAGATGTTTGTTCTGGAATAACAAAAGCCTCTATTAAATATTGTAATAACTCCGAGGAGTCTAATAACAGGAAATTTGCTAATTGTAATTGTAACTGTATATAAAATATTCAAAAAATAAATATAATTAATATTAGTGATATCACTTATCCATTTATATTGTATTTATTTTTAAAAATATTTTTTCTTTCTTCATAATATGGCGTCAGAAAGAAAAGCTTTATCTTCTACTTCCAATATGGATTCCTCTATTATGACATTTTTGAGTCAATTGCAGCAATTATAGAGCAAATATAATAATAAGTAATAATAATAAAGACCTTTATTATTATTATCAAAAATCAATTACAGAATATAAATATAAACCGCTTTATGCCATTTAATATTCACAGTGTTGTCAAATTGTAAGAAATTTCCTGGATCAAAAAGGATTGTCTATAATATTTGATTTTTTAAATTTATATTACAAAGATATTGAAAATATAAGCCGACAACTTTCAACGATTTTTACTATTTATGCTTTGAAACTTCTGACAAATTTCTGTATATTTTGAAATGAGTAGATTTATTCATTTTCCAGATTTAAAAGTAGTAGTACCTCTTAGATTGTTTATTTTTTTATGTCAATACTTCCACTTTTTTATTGAGTAGATTATGCTTTTTAAAGCAAATCCTCATACGACCCTCTGAAAATCACTTGTACATTAACAAAAACAAGTTATTATTGATATTGAAGTGGCAACGCTGTACATAGATCGATAGTCACTTTATTGAAATACTTTGATTTTAGCGGGATTCGCGGATTGTTGTTTTAAAGTGATGCAAGAATCGAACCTTTATAGAACAGTTTACTGTACTACACCGAAACCTTAATATACACCCCACAAAAATTATCGTATCACTCATTATTTTTTAAATATTTTAAATGTGTTGCCTGTTTTTCGAATTTTATTATTATTACGAATTAAAACACCAATAGATAAGTCTTTTGCAACATTTATTTTATATCAGTTCAATCTACAGAGGACAAAAAGTTCTATTTACCAAAACATCGATAATATCAAAAAAATTGTACGAAACATCTATACAAAAAAATGAACGGTGCTTAAACTAAAACCAGCCAATGAATTTTTAATAGCGTATGTTGCCGCCTCTCGCTTCAATTACAGCTTCCATTCGTCTTGGACGGCTTCTAAACAGGTTCTGGACGTATATTTGCAGCATGTTTTCCCAGAAGTTGAAAAGAATATTTTGAAGATCATCTGGTGTATTGGTGCCGGATGCTGCTGAATTTGCCATCCTAGATGGTCCTAGACATGCTCTATTGGGTTAAGGTCCGGGCTACGTGCAGGCCAATTCAGGGTGGGTATCTCGACATCTTCTAAGTACTGCCGAACCACTCTAGCAGCGTGTGGACGAGCACAGAGTTGTCACCGATTTGAGGCATACAGGGCACTACATGGGGCTCTAGGATATTGGATATGTACCTGTCAGCATTTAGTCTTCCATGATTCACCACTGGTACTAACTCTGTGCGACCCTCGAAAGAAATTCCTCCCCAATCCATGATTGAGCAACCACCAAAGCTATCAGCCTGACAAAAATTAACCTGATCGTGCCGTTCACCAGGTCGCCTATATGCTGGTACACGCCTATCTGATGAATAGACAAAATATTGATTAATCCGTGAATAAAATATTGGTCCAATCTTGAATATTCCAATTTGCGTGTTCTCGAGCAAAAACAAAAAAATCCTGGGTTGAATATGCTTCAAAATGAGCTATAAAAAGGAAACAGTTGGGTGTTTAGTTAGTTCCAAATTGTTGAATATAAAGGGCAACAAAATGTGCCTTAGGCCTCCAAGGGCCGAGGGTATTTATATCGCTGTTGCTCGTACTAACCTTGAATACATTTCCTTGTTTTATGAGGATTGACACTGTAAATGTAAAAAGCACCCCTTATCAAAGATAAGATTAAATGTGAAGAAAAAAGAGCTAATTCAATTTCTTACTATAATTGTTTTCATATTTAAAAAATTTAAAAAAAAATTTAAAAAAAAAAACAAAAATATCCACATACAATTTTTCATAACGAAGCAAAGTCAATAAAAAAATCTAAAAATAAAAAATGCATCACCCGTCATAACAACAACAAAATAATATATGTGTAATTTATGGAATTATTGGATTTAAAAATAAAATTTAAACCGTGATTTGATTCATAAAAATCACTTAATTTAATTGTAATGCAGATGCGAATAAATAATTTAACAAGTAGAGTGTAGGTGGCCTTGATTATGACCTTGTTATTGAATGAATATACTTGGTATATTACTTTGTTGTGATAAAAATATTTCGAAGCAAGGAAACCTCCATTAACAATAAAATTGCCTTGGTTAACTTGAACTCAGCTATAGACTAGCTTCTGTATTTTAGAATACACAGGGTGTAATATTATTTTACAGTTTATCGTAACACCACAGAAATCGTACTCTTGTCGAACAATTAAATATATAATAGAAGAGGGAATATTTAGAGAATATTTAGAGATCACATCAACTTTCAAACGGAATAGAACACAATCCCTAAAACATAAAAAAAAAACTTTTGTTTAGATTAAACGTACTATACGTAGCAATTTTAGAACATCGTCAAACGTTGCCATATCGAACATTATGCTGCAATCCTCATCACCTAATAACACTCCTCTCATTAATATTTCATTATGTTGACTAACGACTACCAAGGGGAAAGAACTGCTGGAAGCAAGTTTATTTACTGGTCACAAAACATTCCTGATTTGATAGAATTCTTCATCATAACAAACTTATCAGCAAACTATATGCAAATTGAAGGACAGGAACTCCGATCATTCATCAATAATCCTAACATTAAATTAAAATTAAATTAGTAGTAAACTTTAAATATTGTTCTTGTAACAAATACAATAATATGCAAGGAATTGGGGATTGCAATCCCGCGGGATTTTTGCTAGATTGACTTCGTAACAGCGGGATCTTGCCAAGAACCCGCGTAGTTCATAGCTTATTTATGGAATTCAATTTAATAAACTTTATTATGGTTATTATATTATTAAAAATACAAAATACAACGCCTTACTTAATAATAATTGGCTATGCAGGGTTAGGCTACTTATTTATTAATAAAAGGTCCAGAAACATGAAAAAACTAACAGTATATGTGATAGAACTTTGTAGGTACTTTTGTACTATACTAGTTTACTGAAAATATTAATTCTAATCTTTATCTGAGATAATACGTAATAGTTTCAATCAGTCTTTTGTATTCACAAAGAGTATAATATGAATTTAGTTTACTAATAGTCTCAATTTTTCTTATTAAATAATTAATCGTAACGTTAGAAATATAAAATAATCAAATTAGCAGTCACAAACATGAAGTACTAAAATAATCAGTTCCTTTTTTATTTATTATTTATTTATCTCACAACCTAATTCTTATACAGAATGAGTTTTTTATAAATTTATTATCACGTATTTTTCTTAAGGATGTTTGCGAAATATCAAGTTTCGTGGATAGTTGTCTAGTACTCAAGTGAAGATTGTCTTCTAACATAAATAAATCTTTTACTAAACCATTTTCGTTAAACTTTTTTACTAATTTACTGACAGTAGATCTTGTTATGGGATTTCGGTTAGGATATAAATTATTAAAGGTATTACACGTTTCTTGTTGACTTCTACGCCTATCACCATATCCTAATATCAATTCTTTTTCAGATAAACGATCCATTGTGACTGTCAATAAACTTCAACAATAATAATTTATTGTAACTTCAAATTCGTTATTGTAGCAGTCATATCCACCCAAATGTATTATTTTAACTTCGGCGGAGATAACGAAAATGTAGCTATAACTCCGACATTATGGCATTTAAATATGGGATACACTAGATGAAAAATAATTAATATTTCTTAAGGATTTCGAAAAGCGAAAAATATAGAGTGTGATTCGTTTGAAATAACAAATTTCATTATTTTTCCGGTAAAAGGAACGATCTGACAACAATGTAAATACCAACATAATGCCGTTAGATAATTGAGGCGTTCCATACATAAAATCAAATATTTTCCTTTCACTATTGTTTTCAAATTTCCTTGTTTAATATATTATCAAAGTTTTTTCTTTCGAAGTTTCTGTCTGTTTAGTGTAATCTTCATTGTCTTGTTTCAGCTGCATTTCTGATTCCACTTGACTGTAAAGTCAAATTATTTTCAAGAGATTGTTGGCTATTATCTGCATCTACGTCTACGTCATCTACAAGTTCAATGTTCTTTGCGTCGTCTTTAATGATTCTGCATGTTTTTCATTTTTTTTTCCGTAACCTATTCTTGTTTGGCATTACAAATATAGACTCTCTTCTGCATAATACTTCAACACTCAATCTAAAGGGTTGCAGGCAGTCGACAACATTTTTGATTTTGTACCATTCTTCATCCGTAAATTTTATTTCAGATGCTATGTCGATAAGAACTTTCTCGATACATACTTTGAGACTGTCTTAACATATCAAGCAAGCTGTTCAAGAGAGTGCGGCAGTCTAGAATCAATCTTAATTCTTTTCCTGTAACGTCTTTAGTGGCGACCCAAATATTTCCTATCAATTTAAAAAAAAGTTATTCTAACTTTTTCAAAATTTTCAATAGTTTATTATATTTTAATAATAATTGTTTACATTCTTATATTCAATTTCATTTAGTTGTCGTTTCTGTATATACTTTCTGAAAAAAAATACATTATTTGAAATAGTATATTACACAACGAGTTTGGAAAGTGACATATTACGCACTAGTTACTGTTGGCTGAAACGTAACGAGTGCGAAATACTCTTTCCAACGAGTTGTGTACAATATGTTTCCTACGACCACGTAAAAAATTCTCCAAAAAACGTAGTCAATTAAACAATATCACACATGTGTTGAAAACTATATACACACATGTGCTTAAAAGTTAAAAAATCCTACAAAATATTTTGTATTTTGTAATAGTAGAAATGAGAAAAACGAAACGAATGATTATGAAATATTTTACTTTTAACTTACCTGCTAGTAAAATCAAAACAGTTCTGAACATAAATCACAAAAAACTTTCAATTTTTATTGTATTCACTGATATAACCTCAAAAAATCATATTGTTTACTTCTTCTCTCTAAAAAGTCACCTAAAATCTGGTCTTTTTCCTTTCGGCACCCAGCCAGATTCATATTGTATTCGCGTATTCCATCTATCGTTCGAGACCATATATAACATAAGAAAAAGAAGTATTTCAATTCATGTATATTTTATTTTTTAGTTCATGTGTGAAATAAGTTACTTTCTTAGGTAAAAATGAGTGTGCAATCTATAATTTTCATAAGTGATCGTAGAAAAACACCTTTTAAATATAGTATTCGGTGAATTTATGGTTTTTGGATTTTTATCGGCTAAAAATATGTTGAAATGTTGGTTTTCAAAATGGAAAAAAATTTAAAAATATCGATTTTTTTATGGCCACAAATATGATGATACCATTAACTGCTATGTTCTAAATCTAGTAATTTTTTCTTACCTAGATAAATGTCAAAATTAATTACTAGAAAGTAGATTCATTCGTATAATTATAATTTGAATTAATGAAAAAATTCGTCAAGCTAATTATCTCTTCAAAGCAAATTTTCTGACCCTGAGAGATAAGTTAGAAGTATAGTAAAAGTAATCGCCTATTTTTATTTGTGTTTCAGACTACGCAGTCATTTCTTTACTTAGCAATAATGATATGAATGTCTTGTTTGCTAGATAAATTATTTAAATGTATTGTTGTTGCATAACGTAACGAGACTAAATACTGCAATCATATCCTGTTATGCTGAGCTGCTAGTTTACGTAACGAATAATTTTCAGCTTAAAGAAAACTTAAATAATAAAAATGAATGTAACTGTCAATTGTAAACTAATATATAATAATATTCAAAATATTGATGAATGATTATAAGGAAATCCGAATATGCATATAAAAAACACAAAATATGCGCATGAATATGCAAATCATTTAGTCAAAATATGCACAAAAATGCGCTATAAATATGCAAAAAAATTCTCATACATACTTTTTTTACATAGGTACTAAGCTGAAACTAAATATGCAAAGCAAATCGTCGTTAATTCTAACAGTGAACCACTAGATGACCAGCCTCTCTTATTTAGCTTCCATCGCGTATTGGAATCACTGGGAACGAATGTGCAAATCACTCAAGAAGCCTCTAACAACTCCTTAAAACGTCTAATCCAACTTAAGAATGATCTCAAGTTTGACTTAAAAAACTTCATCTTGGTGCTACTCTACACACTATCTACTTCTCACCTTTCCTGGAAGAGAAGGAGAGAAGCTGTGACAATAAGAAGAGTTTGTATTAACCACACAAAACTTACGGTTATTTGATGTCTAGAGTCTTTTTGCCTGCTAAAATTATCATTTCCGTGTGTTCTTGCCGAATGCAGACAATCAACCGCAATATATCAATTTAATGTGAAAACTATATGAAGACACTCAATTTTCTTACAGAAAACAAGAAAGTCTTGGAGCTCCTTGAGGTTACGAGCTGTGTCAGAAAATATTATTCATTTAATGTAATAGATTTTGTTAAGTCCTTTATGTAACTTTTATTTTCTCTGTTTCTGTGCCAATGACCATAGCTATCGAAACACGTTGAACTACAATAATAAAAGATAAATAAATTACAAGAAAGCGGCAAATAAATATAGAACAAACAACAAATAAGCAAATAAATAATAAAAAAGGAAAGGTAAAGGAAATATCTGTTCATTCAAATATTGCACGAGGCTTTCTAATGAGTTAAAACAAAGTTAGTTGAACCTAGGCTGATGTAGGAGTAATTTCTACTATTTCTGTTCAACATTTTCGAAAAAAAAAACAGAAACATGTTTCTCTCCCCGTATTTTTATCTATTAAAGCAATATATTTAATCATTTTGCTTACTTTTAAATACTTCAAAACTATATTTTACAAAATTAACTTAATTAAGAGCCACGATAAAATAATCGCGTTTTTCAAGATGATACTCGGCGTATGTTTGATGACAAATTTTATTCATCAAACTGATAGGGTAAATTAAAACACCCTATATACATTATTTTTGCTGTTTTTATTTCCAATTTTTCGTTATTTTCTTCACTTTGCTTCGTTGTTTTTGATGTAAATGAAATCTGCAATTTCGCGATACAACTTTTATATGAATTTTGAGGTACCTAAAATTCTCTCTAAACCCAAAAAACTATGTGTTTCTAGGTCCTCTTGAATATATCATTCTCGTAATGTATAGATATAAAATATGTGTCTTTCGTTTACAGTTACTTTTCTAATTTTTCAGTGCCACTCGGTCCTGTTCTGACCTTCGACCTAAAAGTTTTTCGCGATTGTGTTGACCTAGAACCCGGGGCAATTTACATAGCTCCGTCGAAGCGTGCTGTACCAACAGCCCCCATATTCTCTGATACTCGCAGACTAGTACATGCAGTGAAACTACAAAGTATGCTGACCGTGTGCAAGAACTCATCGAGGTGTGACACTATATAACGGCCTTGTAGGTCGGGGAACCGACAATCCACTTAGAAGACAGTCTCAAGAGAAATGAACTACAGGTGGAGTTCGCCAGGGTCGGCTCAGAAATACATTTGGAAAAATAGCATTTTAAACGTTAAAAATTAGGAATCGCTGATGTCATTTCTACATTTAGAAGTTTTCGTATTTCTAAAAATTAAATACAACATGATTAGGAATGATAAATGTATCAAAGACAATAAATATATATAGAGTGGACTGAATAACGCACGCAAAATGATGTTATACATTTTTTTTTCCCACACTGTACTGTACTGTAAAATCGTATTACTAGTACTAAGTTGAGTCCGGTAAATGGCACTTTAGGGTATCCTTTCTCTGTACAGCATTCTTAAATTCTCCCAATCTCGTTTGAAATAATTAGAAATAAAAAATCAATTAACATCAAAAAATAAACTTTTATTCTAATTTTTGAATGTTGACAATAATAGTGCAACTACTGTTACCAGAAACATTTATTATAGGAATTACTGGGTGTACTTCAATAGTACTGGAAGATGTGTGGTTTTGGTTTAACACTTGTACAAAAGTTTCACCGCTTTGTATCATTCTTTCTATTTTCTTTTTGCTCTTTGCTAATTTATTCAAACACTAACACTAGACTTAATTAATTTAATCAATGATAAACTATTCACTAATATTAAACTGACTTTTATAATTTATTCACATTCACCGATTTCGTTCCCCAAACTATAACTATTTATTATGAACTAACTACGCTAAATAAACTCATTTATATACCCAAAACGAATTTCTCAAAAATTCTAGAAAATAAACAAATAAAACTAATAAATAGAAAGACCTTCCTAGAAATTAGTTCTAAAAAAATAACATAAACAACTCGCGATTGTTTATAAAAAGCGTCAAAGGCAATATCAAACGAATTCCCTCTCGCCTAATTTTAGCGTTCCATTATAATTGAACAGGACCGATCTCACGACCCATGTCGTGGACGAGTTCGTAACATTATGAAAATTCCAAAATAGGTCAGTATATAAACGATTGTAAGATTCATTCCATACATTCTGGAATCATTTAGACTATGTAACTAAGTAGAGAGATTGAATCTACGGGTATCTTCATTTCGCCAACTCAATGAATGTGGTATGTAAAAAACTTCTCTTTAAAACCTCTACCTAGACTATTATCATGAATATTGTATAACACTCCTCGTTTTCCGCAACATTTTATCAATATTTTAACACCATACCTCAATTCATTATTAATGCGCCTCATAGAAAAACCAATCATTAATAATTGATTAGTTTATAAGGTGACTACCATATTAAATTAATATATTCGTCTTAGTTTATTAGTTTTATACGATGTACGTGCACAATTGATGAATTCTACTACTGAAGCATACAAATTAATGGTACTTTTTATTACCTAACGTCATTTTGAACGATTATTTTTTTTTAAAAGCTATTTCAGAGATTCTTTAAACAACTGAAGTAACGTTGTCTTTTGCCTCACAATAGGCTTCAGTTTCAGTAATTGCTTCTTCATTTGAGTTAAATTTCTTACCGTCAAGCATTTTTTTGAGATCAGAGAATAGCCAGTAGTCACTGGGGGCCAGATCTGAACTATACGGTGGAGAACGAAGCAATTCGAAGTGTAATTCGTCGTTAAAGCGGTTCACTCAGATGATCTTTTGATTCCGGAGTGAAGCGATCCATGTTTCATCCACTATCACATATCGACGCAAAAAATCTGATTTATTACTTGTAAACTTGACCAAACACGTTGTTATTTTTGCTCGACTGTGATTAAACGTGGCACCC
Organism: Diorhabda sublineata; assembly: GCF_026230105.1. Taxonomy (NCBI): domain Eukaryota; kingdom Metazoa; phylum Arthropoda; class Insecta; order Coleoptera; family Chrysomelidae; genus Diorhabda; species Diorhabda sublineata. Next base: position 5,709,746 of record NC_079474.1, on the reverse strand, counting down.
ACTTTAAAAAAAAACATTCTCATGGTCAAATGTTCATGCATAATTGTAAACACATTGACTCCTGATATCTTTACGACCTCAGCTATCTCAGGCAATATCAATTTACGATTAGATATAACCAATTTGTGGACTTTTTCGATGTTTTTTGGAGTAACCACCTTAATTGGACGATATAAATTTTGAAGATTTTCCCAATCTGATCTGGCAGTTGGACATCCACTGTGCGCATATTTTTCCATTTCCATTGCCCTTATGATCCTTATACCTCATGACCTTACAACGTTTATGTAGCGTATTTAGAACACATACAATTCCATTCTCCACAAAATCGAGTTTCTTTAGCGCTGTTTGGCTTTCTGGGAACATAGCAATTGTCTTAAATTGAGTTTCGGATGGTATAAAAAAGTCCATCACTTTCAAAATTAAAAAATTGGTCTGAGTCGGTTCGGTTAGCCCTAATCTGCCCCAGTTCAAGTATTTTTTGTTTACTGAGCTGAAGACTCAGTTAAGGTCTAACAGTGACAATGGGTGTACGAACATTTTTTTATTTTAAAGATGCATATTTTTATAGTGGGATAGAAGCTTCAGCGTGTGTGAATAAAGGGAGAATATATCAAAAAATAATCAATTTTTTTTTAATTTATGACTTTTGTTTTTATATTTCAGTGGTACTACGGCGAGCATGATGCAGATCACCGAGGATACACCTCCAGATATGTTGGCAGGAGCCATGGATCTTTTAGTCCATTTACCAACCGGTAGAAAAGTTAAAATGTCTGTTGAAAGAAGGTAACATGATATTATAACTAGCCTTAAGGGATTAATCGATAATTATATACCTTAGTGATGGAGAATTACTTTATATACAAAATAGTGACTATAAAAAATAGTATACTGGATGTCAAGTTGGGATATTCATATGAAATCACCCCTTATTACTAAATAGGGGGTGATAAATGAATGGATCTTTGTATAAACTTACAAACTTAATACAAAATTACAAATCTAAATAAATAAGTCTTATTTTCCCTATACGAAGTCAATATAAACAATTTCCACATAAATAATAATTTCTCTTCCCTTACTATGATATTTCTGACTATGATTTGTCAATTTCTGATGACAATTTTGGCATCTAGTCACATGATAGTTGACGAAAATCTTGCATTTCAAATTGTCGTGTCATTTTCTTTCATTCGACCTTTTTTCGACCACCTTAATTTAATTTAAACGTTCTCTAGCTATCTTATCTACATTATATTTTTCAAATATTGTTGTATGGTAAAAACAAATTCTATTAAGCCCCTTCCAACAATTATTGTTTCTCCCATTAAGCGTTAGGTAACGATTTTGGTACTCACGTCATACTCCTTATTTGCATATTTCTATCCTACTCGCTGCGCCATGTCACTTAGACTTGAAGACTAGAAACCCAATAGGGAATGATGAAGAAGAGTAGGGAGGTTACTGAAATAGCTGCAACTCCCCTTTTCCCTGCGATCGATGGCACCGTTCGCTGTATTGCTCTGAAAGATGTGGGAATTGAAACGAAAGTTAATACAAATAATATCTGCTAGGCTGACGATACGGCTTTAATCGCTCATAACATATATTGTGACATATAACAACTGGTCAACAGGGTAGGAAAAAATTGTGGGTCTAACAATAAATGTTAACGCAAAAAAGAAAAAATTCGTGATTCTCTCCAAGAAATCTCATGAAAAAAGTAGTCAAATTTAAGTACATGTGTAGGTATTTGAATTTCTGGTAATTGTTCATCCGACTAATAAAATCAAAACACGCACCGAACAATCAATACAAAACTGACTGCCGTTAAAAAACTAGAAGCTCCCCAGATGTGGTTATAACGCTTAATATATCTTGGATGGTTCAGCTGACAGATGAAGAAGTCCTAAGACAAAGAACGTAAGCTGTACTAACTAATTAAAAAAGGGCAACTGCTCCACTGGGACATAATATGCGGATCGTAAAATATCAGTTCTTGTATTTGTTCATCGAAGACCGGAGAGGAATTCTAAAAAAATTCTAACAAGTACCTATTAACCAATCGTTTATCTTCTTCAAAATGAGTTTTATCCTATCAAAATTCTTCTTTAAAATGTCCTTCATTGATCCACGTTTCATCCGTATAAAAAATTCTTCTCGTAATCGTTTCCAAGAAAGTTGAGGAGTACATAAATTGATCTTGAATTGTAGATATTTACATGAAGAGATTACACACTTGCCTTATTGTTGTTGTGTAAAATTCTCCATCACTGATCTGTCCTATGGCAACTAATACATTTGTTAATAATCAGATTAACCGACCAAAATTTAGTTCAGTAGATATGTGTCAATGTTATTGAATACCATTCATAAACGGCCAATCTCGTGCGCAGAATTAAAAGAAAATTTTTGATTTGAAAATTGAAGATTCATCGGACGGCTTTGAAAACTTTTCACATGATTTTGTGACCTTTTACGAACGGTTTTATTTCGCTACATGGTTGAATTGTTCCAACATGACATTTTCCAACATCAATTGAAAACGGTGTAACACTGAATCGTTTCGGCTGGAATAAACCTAATATACCCTAATGACTAGAAATAAATTGTTAATTTCTAATGTTTCTGTAGTACACCGATGATGGATCTACTAGTTCAAATAACCACCACACATCAACTCCAATTGTCGAATTACACACTACAGGCACTCGAAATGGCACCATCGTCTAAACAGACTGATAAAATCCTCCCCTATAAACCCAATACTCCAATTGGAACACTGGATACCCAACACATTAAGGTGGTACCAAAAACAAGAACGATTCCGGTACCAAAAAACGTTCCGCCCGGACAGCAACCCTTCGAGAGTACTTTTCGATTGAAGGTACATTTACCAAGGAATCAACTGTATGTTGCAAGGGTCAGTAGAAATGTGTTGTTGGAAGATATTATGAAGAGAGTGTGCGAGGAGAAGAATTTAGATCCGTTGAAGTATGAATTTAAACACCCAGGTGAGTTAGTTTTTGTATTCTTTTTGATTTTTCTAATATTATGTACTCCTTTTAATGGGTGCAGTACTGAATTTACATTATTTTCGATTTTAGTCGGTACGAAGTAACTACATTTGCTTCTTTATCTTCTTTTATGATAAAAAGTTATTTCTACAACTTTGAGTTGTTCTGGCCAGTGGTTTTGTTTTATCATTGCATCAAATATTCGATTTATTTCATTATATTGGAGCTCGAACGACCACTTAGTCAAGTTGTTTTGAAAAAGTCTCTCAAATTGAGTTTTGCGGTGCTATGAAATGTTTGACTATATTTATTGGGGATAGCAGCAAATTTGGAAATGAGAATTCTGTATAAAACGATAATTCCAAGTTTTCGGGAAGGAAAACTACAATATAGAATGAAAATCATGAGCTTAACTCAATTGTTGTGATCCTTTCAAATATTTCATCTCTGTCGCTTGAATTTTACTTTTGTGTCGTTTTGTCAATACCCAAGATCCAGATCCAATGTTAGAATTGTCTCTGTATATTTCGTTTTTATTTATGAATTTAGTGTTTATGGCGTAATATAGTTTTTGCATATTTATTATTTATATTTGAATCTTTTATCCCGTCTCCGTCTATTATTGTTTCTAGGTATTGGTAGTGTTCCAGTTTCTGTGTAGGTTTCTATATTTATCTTAGTATCTTTTCCCCAATCACCATCACTTTTGTCTTGTTCTTGTTTATTTTCATGCTGATGTCTATTACTGCTTTGTTTCACACCTCAATATTTTCTTGTAACACTTTTTCGTTCTTTGCTATTAGTATAACATAGTCTGCAAATGCTCCTTCACCGATTTTAACTCTTTGTAGCAATGAATGCCCCACACATATTTTTTCTCCTAAAACAGTCCATCTCTTTATAATCTCGTCCATGAATATGATGGATAGTAATGGACTTAAGCTTCCTCCTTGTCTTAATCACATAGTTGTAGTGAAGCCTTTTGATAATTGGTTATTTCTTATGACTGCATTCTCATTGTTTTCATAAATATTTAGTATTATCTTCATAATTTCTACGTTAACTACTCTTTCGACCAGAATCTTCCATATTTTCTCTCTTGGTACTATATCAAATACTTTTTAACAAGGCCACGTACAGTTTCTTCTTTTCTTGTATGGCATTTTCTGTCATCGGTTTTTTAGTAAATACATGATCTTGTGTGCTACTTTGCATTCGAAATCCACACTGAAATTCTTCAAGTGTGTCTTCTACTGTTGATCTAATTCTTTTTTCTAATTTTTATCGCCGTACTAATTAATGCTATTCCTCGATAGTTGATACAGTCTTGTACATCTTTTTTAAAAATTGGTACTATGAATGCCTTCTGTCCCATCTTCTTTAGCTTAATTGAAAATATAAAACGTTTCAACTTTTCCCTTTTGCCTCATATTTTTTATCAATTCTGTTACTTTGTCATATCCTGGTGCTTTTCCAATCTATAATTTATATATCTTTTTATTTCTGATTCTTCCATTATGTCAATTTGTACAGTTTCTTCTAGATGAATCATTATCGAGTAGTTCCTGGCAATATTCTTTCCACCTTTGTATAATTTCCTCTTTTTTAATATTCCTCTTTTTCATTTTTATTAAATTGTGTCCTGCTGTTTTCTGTTCTCATATTTTTTTTTATTTTGTAGAATAGTTTTTGATTTGCTTTACATTCTTCTTCTATTTTTACTTCAAATTTTTCCCATTCTTCATTCTTTGTTGTTTTAATTAGTTCTTTGGTTTTTTCTTCCTCCGATGCTATTTCCTTTTTATTTACTTGGTTTTTATATCCCTTGACCACGATGTTTGTTTAACATTATGTTTTTTTGTATTTGTTCCACATATATCTCAATATAATATTTTGAAAGTAATTCCACGATTCTTCTACATTGACAATTACCATTTCTTTGGTCATTCAATTTCTCATTTATTTCTTTTTGATATTCCAAATCGATATTTTTAATTCTTAGTTTCCATATTTTTATCGATTCCTTTTTTTGTTGCTTTACGAGGGTAGTTTTTTTGGTTCTAATCTTCAAATTTGGATTCTACTACGTAGTGGTCGCTGCCAATTTTTGGTCCTCGTTTGATTCTAGTGACATTCATTGTATTTCTATGTTGTCTTTCCACTTAAACATAATTTTCTACCAACGGATTAAAACCAACACAAATCAAAAACAGAATGGAGGTTATTTATGGTGACTTGTTTCCATCATTTATAGTTGGATAGCAGCTTTAGTCACACGTTCTGAAAAGTGTGTGGAAATAATGGAAAAATATGTTAAAATTTGATCTCATTTTTATTATTTATAACCTTTCTTTCTATGTTAAGTTAAGAACTCATGGACCACACTATGAATATTCATGTTTTCCACGTACTATAAAAATATATTTTCTAATTTTCTATATGCGAGAAATTCGAGAGTGAGTAGTTGACGTGAAAATAAAGCTTTGTCATAAAAAAAATTCTCATCAAGTCCAGGAACACCCTAAAGTACCATAAAGATTTTATTTTTTTAAAGCTGGTTTCTTCAGGTTCTAATAAAGTGCCAAATAATTATTAGCCACATAACTTTAATAGAAACTTTTAATTGTCGAATAAATGTTTATCGTTTCTTCACCCTAGTTGGTTTAAATCCGAACTAGCTAATAAATATTTGTCAATTTATTATGTATTCAACAAACGTTCTTCTATTGACGGTTTCCTATGATTTTTTAGGTTAGGTTAGGTTAGGTTAGGTTTTTGTGACAACGACCTGTGCTTAATTATTATATTTGCACGTGTTGTTCAAGTTAATGTTGAAGTAGTCGCTTTTTCGAGAAAGAAGTGTTGGTCTGAAAATTATAATTTGTATTGAAAATAATTGATAGGAAAGGAAAAAGAAAACGGTCGAAAAATTTCATCATCGGAAAAATTGTAATGTTCAATTTTATGACGAACGGAATAAGTTCGTTTCGAAATTTGCTGTATTTCCTTATCAAACAAACATCCATATTAAATATTTAATAATTTTTATGAATATTTCCAAAAATGAACTAATCAAATAAAGGTATAATAAACAAACCACTTTTGATGTATATTAAAGGTTAAGTTTCAACTAAACTATTCAATTGACACTTGTACCTGCCTAATAACTAATTTGGCAAATAACTCGATTTACTCAGAGGTTTACTTTATTAGAAGACGAAGACACTGAATTTTTGGTTATTCGGTAAATAATAGTTAGTAGGGACTATTAGGAAGTGAAGAAACCCTGCCTTAAAATATTAGAAAACTTTTTGACGAATGTCATTAATTAACTGTCCATTTACTGTATGTTTCACCCTATATGAAATTATTTTATCATTATGTTTTATAAATTGAATTTCTACATAATTAAATTCGCCGTTTATTGTGTCATTTACCTTCCAAGAATGTGTAGTGCACACATTTTAAAAATACTCATTGTTTTCCAGTCTCGCGTTTCTTATCTTATTTGATAAAAACATTACAACGCAGGTAACAATTAATCAAACTGAGGTTTTTATTAACACAGTAATTTGCCGTAAATTTAGTAGTTGAAATTATAAGTTAGATACTTTCATAATTTGGAAAGAAAAAAAAAGCAGAAAGAATGTGGTCAATAGTGATTATTGTGTAGTGAACATATCCAATTATTAAGTTGGTATATTAAGCCGCAGATTGAAACTGATAACGAATTTCAGCCATTAGAAGGTTAGTATTTATTGCCTTTTATATAACGAACGATATAAACCTCTAGTTATAGGTATTAGTTCGACGATTTTGGTTCCTTGACCCAGAACACTTACAAACGAATATAAAAATTATACTAATTTTGTTAAAAATTGAGTAGGAATATTTCCTCTGCAAAGCTTGATTTGCATGGTTTTAATTTAGCTCATGTTGACTAGGGTATTATTCAATAAAAAACAGTCGGTAGGTTAGAAAAGTTGTAACGTTTATGTCAAAAAAACGGTAAAGATATAAAGTTCAAATTAAAAGAAATAATAATAAAAAAATATAAACGTAACTAAATAAAATAATTGTTCATCCACACGTCCGAGATTTAAGCGATCCGTCGTCTTTACGTCTTTCAAGTCTTCAAATAAAATATTGCATCTTCTCCGGAAACCGTACATCTTTCGAATTCACAGAGTATGTTAACACATCATTGCTTACGTCTTCTCAGCAACTGTGTCTCGTGCCCCTTTCGTCTAATCATTATATTATAGACCCCTATTACAATAGGTTCGACACGACGATTTCAGTTAACACAAAAACTACTTGGGTATTTAATTAAAGTTAAAAGAATAGAGTTGGGAGAAATCTTAACACGATAACTAAATGAAAAAGGAACAAAACTAGAATTTTGAAACATTTGGGTAGATATAATTCTTACAGAATTGGGATGTTTTTTTAAGTTGTATTCGGGTACATGTCAAGAGCAAGACACAACCATAACAGCCCAAAAATAGTATAAATACACTATCGGTCGAAAGTATTCGCCCACCCTATATAGTTTGCGAGATATACAACAAATAAAAACAATACGATTGATTCTGATCTTGTTACATATATTACAATATTTGATTCATCGATGTATTGATTCAAAGCACAGTTTTGGCATTCTCTGTAACAATTTCGACAAATAATCGTCGTCTATTTGGTTTCAATCGTGTTTCAGGATATTTCGAAGTTGTGAAATGGAAGTAGGACACTACTTTCTGACTTCACTGTCCAATTTGTCCCACAACAACTCAATCGGTTTGAAATCGGGCGATCGTGACGATCAAATCATTACTTTTAGTAAATTAATCCTCTTCAATTCTTTCAAATACTCTTCGCACATCTGACCGGAACATACTACATTCTCCTATAATATATTTTCTTCCTTCAAAATTGTCTCCAATCGCCCTTCCTCCAAAATATACCCAAACTATCACCGAGCCTCCGCCGTGCTTTACAATCGAAATCTGATATCCGCTCTTCCGATCACCTACGCACAAACACTCTCCTCTTGACACAAAAACCTCAAACTTTGACTCATCATTCCATAAAACTTTCTCTCCCACACTTCATGCGTCCAATTTCAATCCAAAAGGTATTTGGAGAAGACGTACAAATAAAGAACTAATGATGATATACGAGAAGCCTAAAATAACAAAAATAGTTCGACCCCAAAGAGCAAATTGGTTAGGATAAATTGTCAGATTGCCACTGCAGAGAATTGTGAGAATGATGTTGGAGGAGGAAAAGGAGGAAAAAAAGACGCTCAAAGAAAAAACGTCTACAAGAAGTGAAGCGGTATATAGATGAGGTAGGAATGATTGAATGGAAAAAAGTAGCAAACGACCGAAGGATGTGAAGAAGAATAATTAAGAAGATTGAAGCTAAGGATGTAGAAGACCTGTAGAGCTGAACCACGATTGACCAACCCAATTCAAGATGAATCGATGGTGAGATGCGTTACATTCTACGTACAGTGACAGAGCGCCAAAATGTTCGCGTTGACTGGGTGTTTTGTCGCTGTGTCATTTCTCGCTGTTCGCCTTTCACACTTTCACGGCACATTTTTATATCAAAGAAAAACTCATGCTAAGCTCATAGAATCATCACCAAATACTTTTACAACTTTATTGTTTCAGTCACAGAATTGGTTAATTTTATTTTTCGCCACTCATTGCTCGAGATTTTGCTTGTGTAGAAAAACAAACAGCTGATTAGAACTAATGAATTTTGGAGCTGCAGTTCCATTTAGCAACGTCTGAAGATGTATCAGGAAAACCCATCGTTTATATAATATAAATAGTTAGAGTTCCAATTATTTGAAATATCATGCTTCTAAAGAATGATCCGTTGTATTGAAAAAACCGATAAAGTCATCATATTAATATCGATACTAGTCTAATGTAGGTCTCAAGTTCTTCTAAAGGTTTTGGTTGGAGAAATATCACATTCAATCCATACTACACAGATACATTGTATATTCTTTGTTATTTATGAGTATTTGTCATTACCAATAAAAATTGAAGAGAGCATATATGTCGTTAAAATAATTAATGCTTTATAAATTTTTATGACAACGTTTATATTAACATCGAAATGAATTAGGTATTCGGTTTTCTCAGTGGAATAGAATTTTTGTAGGTGTAATACAACTAATTAGTTTTCCCATTAAGATTTTCTAGGTAGTATCGATTTAGTTTTTCTCTTAGAAGCACCATAAGGTATAGAAAATTATTCAAATATATATAAAGGTAACGTAATATGTGATTTATTTTGGGAATATTATTTCGAAGCTTCTTTCAAAAATTATGAATGAAAAACTTTACATAACTCAATAGATTAGTGAAATTTCTGTAATCGCTAGTGATCTAGCCAAATTGAAGACACTGAAGAAGATAACTTAGTTATCGAAACGTGGAATAGTACAAGTGTAAGTGTTGGTGTTGTGGTAGTAACAGTGTGCTTAGTATTTTCAGTATCTTCCACTTGATTATAATAGTAATAATTATAGAGATTATTTGTTATAAAGACATTAATAGACATTTTAATATTTTATTAAGATTCAACTACGTTTTTACTGGAAGCTATTTTCACTTATTATCGCAGTACTCTCTGTTAGCAGTGAACGTATCCTCTGTAAAGTACTGCGGAAGTAGAAAAGTTTCTAAAACAGTTGTGCAATATGTCGACCTTGATATCAAGGGACACTTTTTAACATGATAGGTAACATAACCTCTTGCGTTATTTCCACAAACCCATTGATAAAGTTTGTATCAAAATATAGACAATTGTGAATAAAATTTAAAAATCTTTTAAAAGAGTATTACTAAACCCCCTTGCATTTCAAATTATCAAGTATCTATATTTAGGTAAAAAATTATGATTTAAAAAGTGAAAATATTCAGTTTCCAAATTTCAGTTCATGCAAAATGTATGTGGTACATATTTAGCGCAGAAGTTGATTGGGTGCCGTTTTGTAAAGTTTTAGACGCTACCTAGGTATGAAGAAGAAATATGCTGATTGTCAAAAAAATTCTTACAATTTGTAGTCAAGAACTTATAAATAAATATAAAACAAACACACAAATAACTAAATAAACACAGAAATAAAATAAAATCTAAATTATGAAAATATTTATCTATAATATTTATCTGGTAATACTAAAATATGAAACAATTTGTATTAAAAATCATTATTAACATTAAGCCAGTGCGTAGCTTGTTCAGAATCAAATATTAGTACGAGTCGCTTACAGTGTAGAAGGCAGTAAATATGCCTCTAAATTCTTGTGAAATATGGGAAAAGATGTATAGATTTGATTTCAACTGGCAAATTATTGTGCATTTTTTTACATTGTTCAGTATTGAGCCCTTGACTAACTATGAACGTAGTGTAGATAGATAAATATCGTGCTCCACGTTCCTAGGCGGATAGCTGTGCAATTACTTTTCTAAAATAGTGGTTGGTTATAGAAGAAACAATTTGGGCCTAGTACTGAGCCTTGAGGCACTCTACATTCTATTGGCTTGCATGAAGACATCGTTAGATCAACCCTTACAAATTGACTTCTGCTGATAAAATATTACTTAAACCATGCAACAGGTTTTTGGAAGGAGACACTGCCCGAAAATTTCCTTAGATTAAGTAAAGATAGCATGTTCTTTGTATGCATCGCACTTTTTGTTTACAAGCATATTTTCAGTCCGCGTCCAGAAAACAATTGAAGAAGTGAAGGCTGTATACGTTCTTTAGCGAAGGAAAGTATTGAACATTAAAAAATCGTCTTTACATTCGATATTTAAAAAAAATTACAGTAAAAACGCACAAAATTATATTTGAGGATTCGGACCACACATATATATTCAATTTTCCAAACGAAATACAACAACGTTGAAAATATACTGTTCATTGTTAACTAAATGAACAGAAATGTCAATACTAGACAGAAAAAAATCCACAATTAAACAAGAACGACTGCATATTCCAAAAGTCGTTCTTCTCCCTTGAAACCAACCCTTCAATATGAATATTGCAATATCCTCCCAGCCTTTTTAGACTCACGAGAGACAGGATTTCGAACGATTAAAGACGAGGCCACTTGCTATATATCAAATCAAATAATTGACAATGAACTAACATCCACGAGCTCCTGAAAGCTTCAACCTTAGTACGCTTGACTATTTCGTATGGGGACACGTTATAAATAAGGTTTATAAAATGAACAAACAAACCTAACATGCAATTGAAACGAAGCATCAGGTCAAATTGGCAAAATCGTTTCCAAGATAAGATGCGTTGAAGTGACTTTTGAATGACACTGTATGAAATTCTATAAAAAATATTCATTATAACCTATAGTATTATTATTTAAAATATAAATTGATATCCATAGTTCTATAATTGTTTATACTCTTTTTACAGGTAACCTTGACCAAACTTTGGACCCAAAGTTAACACTAAGTGATTATCAGATAACGGAAATCAACGTAGTATCAAAAGGAACTCACAGTCTGAGTCAAGCATTTTCCAGTAGCGACATAATGGCCTTAAGAAAGGAAGAAGAAAGAAAACAAATGCACAACAAAACTGGAGGAGGTGTATTTAATTTAATCTTCAGAAGAGGAAAATCGGTAAGCATATAACATAATATATAATATCACAAAACACAACACATTGGAATAATATAACAGTCTACCAGATAGGTTATGAGAGTTTCCGTAGTGGGAGATTGTGGCAAAATTAAACACCAAAGTCTACTAACTCTAATATATTTCCAAGCTTTCTAATACTTATGTATTCATCTTCTGGGAATGATTTAGTTCCAGACGAAAAAAACATAACTATCCGAAAGATCGGAAATGTATTAGAGTTAGTACACTTTGAGTTTAATTATGCCACAATCCCACTACGTAAACTCTCATAATATAGTTGGCAAGACTTTATTACAATTCACATACAAATATGGGATACTTCCTAATCATCTCAAGAACTTACATAATCAATAGCCTTAATATTTCTATCAAGCGTCAATTTGAATATTACATTTTGAAATCGATGAATTTAATGTTTAGAACCCCGCAATTCTTAACCAAGTTTTCGAAAGCTCGGAAATATATTAGAGTTTATACACTTTTGTAAAGAAAATTCATATGACCAATGGATATTTTTTAGAGCATGGGCTCTGGTTCAATCTCCAGTGATACACGTTCAATTTCACCCACTCACAGCGACGATTCTCGTTCTGTAACTCCTCCAGCAATCGTTCAACAACCGATCCTGCCGCCACCGAAACAAGATCCACCACCCGAACGACCTAAACCTCCACAAAGGAAACGAAGACCCGCGCCCAAACCACCACAACAACAAAAACCTCCTAGTGGAGAGGAGGAATGTATAGTCAATGAAAATAGTTTAGGTAAGTTCTTAGATAATTAAAAATATACAAGAACGTCCTCGTAGCTATAAAAATACAGACCAACAAAAAATAAGTTTCAAAAATTGTTCTTGACGTTATAAATTATTCAGGGCAAATATGGCCTTAATTGTTTTGATGCACCCAAAGTATGAAACCATTGTATGACGGGAGCGGATCTAGGCCCGATCTTTGGAATGGGAACTTTTATATATTTAAACTAGTATTTCAAAACACTATTTACAAAGAATATTAAATAGAAAGTTATCTGTATTAAGTGGAGTCAAAGTTGAAGTTTCTTCTTCAACATTCGCCTCTTCAACTACTGGAGGCGAAGCTTCTTTTTCAGCATTTTGGTCTATAAAAATGGAGAAGAAGTTTATTTTTCAGCATTATGCTTTCTAGCAACTGGAGGCGAAGCTTCTTCAGCATTATGCTCTATAACAACTGGACGCGAAGTTTCTTTTTCAACATTTTGCTCTCTAACAACTCGTGGCGAAGTTTCTTTTTCAACATTTTGCTCTCTAACAACTCGTGGCGAAGTTTCTTTTTCAGCACTATGCTTCCTAACAACGGGAGGCTAAACATCTTCTTTAGCATTATGTTCTCAAACAACTGGAGGCGAAGTTTCTTTCCCTTTATTAAGTTGCAGTTTCTTCACAGAAAAATCTTTCTCTTGGGTCTCAGACCCAATAGCAACTGAAAATGAGTCTTCAAAGGATTGCAATCTCTTTTGGATTTTACTGAAGAAACATGATAGGAGCTTTTGATCTTTTCTATTAGCCTGTAACACATATTTTAAATCCAACATATTTTGGTTTTGTTGCAATTTCGTTTCAATGTTTATATTAAATTTCTTAGGCTAAAGTATACACACTTATATTATCTTTGTGCTTCTCAAATTATATACATTTAACGGCAAAACTTTTATGGTTATAACCAAAGAATATGGTTCCTGCAGAATTGAGCAACTTCTCACACGTCCAGTGGATATCTGCGACGAGCGCGTGAAATTTTTCCTGACAAATCGATCTCTGAGAGAGGTGACATAAGTTAGCTTCTACAAGGTGCCGATTTAACATCTACAGACTTTTCCCTGTAGGGTTATATCAAATCTGAAGCTTACACTAACAAACTTCCCTAGCACAATTGAAAGAAAATATTGAGAAAACCTGCCGCTCGATTAAATGAATGGCGTAACCACAACGGTTTACATTTGGAGGATGCTATGTTTAAGAAATAAATTCCCAAGAAATTTATTTTAATATGTAATAAACAAATAATCTTCTTACTTTTTTTAACTTTGTTTTTCTTATGTGAACTTTCTTTTGAGACAGCTTGTAGATGAGTCTTTTACTAGTTTTTACTGTTAATTTTTCTTTGGTGTTTACCAATTACATACCCGCTACAAATTACAAATACAACAAAAACTTTCAGAAGTGTTCAACATCCATCAATTAATATTGTAATGAGTACTGAATATATTTTTAAATTTGAAGTTGTTTTGACATTAACTAAAACATCAGCAGTAAAATATTCCACTTTTTTTGACAAGAAAAGATTCTCCAGCAGTACTACCAGCGTCATCTGCATCACTTGGACAAAATGTTTCAATCAATTTAACCATATAACAGCATTTTTAGTTTTTCTTTCAATTTCAACACAATAAAAACATAATAATAGGAGAAGGTTCAGTAGATAAAGTTTATTCCATGTTGGCCTGTATAATACTATGAGTACAGTGTGATATATGTACCATTTAACAAACCAAAACATTCACTGCTTCTTCAGGTAATGTTTGAGGAATTTATATTAATATTAAAACAAATCTTATTCTTAATGGAATTCTTGACCTTCAGTTCGAATACCATGAAATACTTAATGTATTTAATTATTTCCTCGAGAGACCACTGGAAGGAGCAACCCAGATTCAGTAATAAATTGTTGTGTTAAGGTTGATGATGAACTATGTTCTCAAAGACAATCAATATTGTTCAACTAAAGTATTGAATGTTTAATAAATTTAATGAACTAAATTAATTTGTCAATTTCAATTCATCAAGTCTGGATATCACAGAGTATTTTTTATTTATTTATACATTATACCTTCCTGTAACAGATGCCACCACAAAAGACATATTTGTTTAAGATAGGGTTATAGATCCAATAATACCACATATTTGCTAGATCAACTTTACATTTAAAAAATGTAATTGGTATATTTCAACTTCTTGTGCCAAGTGTTTCAGATTCACTTAAATACTAAATTCGATAAGTGGGGCTCCACCCCAAACTTACTCCAAACATTTTTTGCTGCACTTCAGATCCTTTTAGGGGACAAAATAAGTTATGTTAAGGGGGGGTAATATATTTTTTAACATTTTCAACATAATTTCAGTTTACTGTTTCATTATTTGTTTATACATCAATAAATTTATTTTATTTATTATAAGAATTATCCTAACCTAACCTAACCTAACCTCATGTGCTATTTCTCTAGATGACCGCGTATTCCGATATGATTGGATAATTATTGACATTCAATATTCATGAGATAATGAGTGTTATGATGGAAAAAATGTGTTTCCTTCAACCTAAAAGTACTTTCGGAGCACTAAAAAACAACCCTATATGCGAGAAAAAATGTTTGGAGTACATTTGGGGTGGAGATCCAATTCTAAATAATTACCCTAAATTCAATTGGAAAGGCACTAAAGTAAAAGAAATGTACCGGTTGCTTGTTAGATGCCTAATAGACATGCCTTTTATAAATTTAATTTAACAACTTATTGACTTATTCTCCATGACATGCATGGACTTTTCTGTTGTAGATTAGCCCCTGGGCTCTCTCTAATTTCAGATATAAATAAATATTAAAGAAAAGATTATCATGGATTGAAATATTATTGTTGTGACTCTTATTTAGTATGACCTATATGTGATTTTTCTGCTTTATTCCAAACATTGAATCCGTTGAAAAAATCTTATAATTTTGTTTCTTATTTAGTACCCATTATTTACTATATTAACTAATTTTTCAGATTCTCGCAGAAATTCAGAAGAAAAACCTCCAAGCACCATTTCGGAAGTCAGTGAATTACAGTCTAAAAAACCCGAATCAGGCTTAATGATTTGCCATTCTCGAAATAGTTCTGATAGTTCTGGATACCATGAAGCATCTGTTCTTAGTGAAAATTGTAATACTTCATTACCTCGAAGGCCGAAATCGGCCTTTGTGGGTAGTGGAGATATGGAAAAATTATCCAAAATGCGTAGTCAGAGCACGACCAATTTATCCAAGATGGCTTCTCATTCCAAGAGCACAACGAGCTTAGGAATGACAGGTAAGATATTTTTATTGGATGCCAAATTTTTATTTTGGTATTCTATATTATTTACAAATAGACAGCATTTCTTGCAATACTTCGTTCTTATTGGTTAATAAAGCAAGTTATTTGAGTATTATCCACATATTTTCCTCATCCACATATTATTCCCCTAAAAAATAGTAAGTTGAAATATGTTTTTGAAATATTTTAATTAATTATAAGTTAAATTAATTGCTCACACACCGATTTTGGATTGTCGTTTTTATACCGGTCGCCAAAATTCCATTCGTGAATCAAAATGGGGGGAATGTGACCTGGCACACACGCCGACCGATGATCGGTGCCATTGAAATGCCTGTTACTAACTATCCGATGCCATTGTATCACCGACACAACTGGCAAGTAATGGTGTACGTGATTAAATACATGCTTGGACACGCACCGGTTTTCCACCGACTTTTCCACTCGGTGAAATAAACTAGTTTTGGTAGTACGTGCTTGAACTTCTCATGGAGTTCGTTAAAAGATGCGGTAGGCGTTTTGAATAAGTTGAAAAACTTACTAACACCTCACGTTAGTTCTTCAAACAAAGTGTAGAATGTTCCCGTGCGTTTTCTGATTTGATTGATAAGATGAATCCAACACTTACGCTTAATACAGCGATAAATCTACCACGTTTAGGATTCACTATTATTCTATCATCTCGTGTCACGACGACAAAGCAAATGATTTATTGACCGGTAGAAATCCGGTGTGTGTGCAAATAGATTTAAAACTGACAGGAATTGTAATCATACAGGTTGTTTGGTATGAAATTAAATCAGACCAATAATTAATTTCCACATAAAAAAATACCTCTATTATTGGTATGTTATGATACTATTTCAATATCTTACACCCATATTCTTATAACTAATTATGAAATTTTGAGACATAATTGCAATAAACAAATACGTATTTTATATAAATGGATGCATTATATAAGACTTTTAACCTTCTGTAGTCAGTTGGTTGTGCGTAGTATTTCAGTATTGATAGTTATACACCTGTTGTCTTAACATATTTACATAACACACTTAATAAATCAAAGGGTATTATTATTATTTATTAATTAGTTATTTATTTAGTAAACCGTTCTCGCAACTGGAATGTTTGTTGAAATAATATAAATTTTTCTGTTTAATAAGTATATTATTAGCTCAAAAATATAACCTTTAGAGATATAGAGGCATTAGAAAAACAAATAATAGGAAAAGCACCGGAAATAGATAAAATATAGACGGAAATTATTACTCAGAATTTTAATAATAACCTGGAATACACAAAAAAGGAAGTTATAACAACTGCAAAAATTATAGAGGGATATTGTAAGAGAATGGGGTGGAAACATGAAGAAACAAAAAAAAATAATTATGCCGAAGAGAAACTTTAGCAGACTTTGAAGATCTTTGCTTTAGGAACGCGAAACCACTCAGGAAGCAGGACAAATACCTAGCACAGGAGTGTCAAACTCAATTTTGCAGAGGGCCACATATTAAATTTTGAATTCGTAGGCGGGCCAGATTGAAAATAAAAATAACATGAACTGTTGTTGTTAAAAACGGTTGTTAAAAATCATATCAAAGCTATAAAAGATAGTAGGTACTATGTTGAGCTCGTGGATCCAGCTACCTGACATCTCTTGTTTTTGACAAGCTCATTGTTTTGTGCGATGTTTGTTATTATTTATTTTCGTGATGGAAAACATCTGCTTACATAAATAGGTGTTACCAAACATGCAGAGAATATGCATGCTTTTTTGATTCCGGGTAATTATCCAAACTCTTGTTTTTTGTATAAAATGTAGAAGCGTTAATTTTCTTTCAAAATACTGTCTGATTGAGGATCTATCAGCACCATTTGCAAATGGACTGGTGACTGTGAAGCTTCAAAATTGAATGGATTGCTGAAAATTGCCATTTCATTCATTTTGTGAAAATCTTCAAAATGATTGTTGAATTCCTTAATCAAATTTTGCAGAAGTTGAGAATATTCATCCAATTTTTTTTGGTTCACTGCCCCAAATGATTTTAAATGAGGGAAATGGTCCAAAGTTTGGTTTTTTACCTGATTTTCCCGCAGCCTCAACTTTTTTTTAAAGGCTTGAATATATGAATACATTTAAGTCACAATCAGATTTTTACCCTGTAACTTTATATTCAGATCAGTCAAGTGTTTATTCATATCTTACCAAAAAGGCACTATCAATCCACCAGTTATTGTCATAATCAATTGGTTTGCCTTTTTCTAACATGAAAGCTTTAATAGGGTCACTTAATGCAAAAAATCTTTCTAAAACTACTCCTCGACTGAGCCAACGAACTTCGGTGAAATAAGGGACATCAGAAAATTTTTCGTCTGTATAAGGTATGTGGTATCACTTCCCATTCAAGCTTCAATAGTTTTCCACGAGCTGTCAAAGATATATGAAGCTTTGCATTATCAGAATTGATTGTGTGGTTCCTTGGAAGCAGCTCAAAAAACACAACACCTTGGTAATCCCTCCAAACTGACAGCATGAGCTTTTTTAGTTGTTTTTCAACTTTCGATGTGGTTTGTGCTGGTTTCTTTCTTTCAATTCGTTAAGTACCCAAATATCAAGCTTATTGACTAGCCCAAGACATTTCAAGTATTTTGTGCGATACATGTAGCGTCTTCACAACTTCTCGAATAGTTATATGACGATATTCTTCAATTATGACTTTGATTTGTTTTGAATTACTATTTAGGTACTAATTAGGTAATCATCAACTTCAGTAGGCCCACCAGAACTTTGCTCACCTTTGAGGGAAAAATCTCCAGAACGTAATTTTTTATACCAATTCTGACAAGCAATCAGCACCATAAACTTCATATATTTCTTTGTAAGCCTCAGCAGCTTTCTTTTCTTTTCGGAAATAAGAAAGTAAAATATGCCGAAAATATTCGTTTCTGCACTCCATTTAAAATTAACCCACAACTAATCTCAAGCACTACTCGCCTCCAAAGTTACGTCAATGTGACCAGTATCACGTGACGAACGTCAAAGTACAGCACTAACATAAGTTATTCAAAAAATAAAGCAAAGCCCTCTATCATTAAAAAGCGAAAGTACTTAGTTGCCAACATTATAGAATATAATTTACTGACTACATAAACGCAGTAATGTATATGGACAACCTTTTAACATCTGCTACCATAAAGAAGAGCTAAAAACAGAATAGAGAATAGGAGTAATAAATTATAATAAATATATAAAGATAAACATACAAACGACAAAAATAATGAAAATGTACAACAAACTAGAAGAGTATAAAAAAAGATCCTTAACAAGCCAAAGTATCTATAAACAACTGTAAGATCATGTGAAAGAATTGTGGAAGACAATGTCCACATGTTACCCTGTACAGGGTATTTTTTAACCAAAAAGAGAATTGGGGGTGAAGAGACTAGATAAAATGAGTTACAACACCATTCGACTCGGATTAAACGTAGTCGAACGACCGTTAAGATGGTTTGGACGCATAGTGGGAAGAGGGCAGAACAGTTAAGGTGTTATGGGACCAGAAACAAACAGATCGAAGAGAACAGACAGACCCATACAGGAATGGAATACGGAAAGAGGAAACAACCTGAAGAAAAAAGACCGAACTAGAAACGGGCTAAACAGGAAGCAAATAATAGAAATAAATGGACAAGAAATATGACCTCTACACCTATGGGAGACGAGGTTGAGGATAAGTAACTTTATTTAGATTGGAGTTTGTATTTGGAGGATGCCAATGTATACTATATGGTTGTGTATAAGTTCGGAAAATTTTTCAATAACTTTCTGGATTATTCGATTAATTCCTTAAAACTGATAAACCTTGAGTAATTTCTTGAATATGTGCTTAAATGTTAATATTTTTGAAAAATTTGTGCTGATTCTTGAAGTTTGGTAACTTTCTGGTTATTTCCGGAATATTTGAATATTCTTTCAACCGCTCAGATTGTGTACAATTTATTGCTTTCTAGAAAATTCATGTAGTTTCTAGAAAAAATTATAACGATCCGAATTTTAGAATGTCGTTTCTATAAAATTTGAAGGCACTATGAATATTTTCGAAAAATTGTGCAGTTTCTCAAACTTTAGTAATTTTCACGAAAGTTTTAAACGTTACCGTTACCGAAATGTAACAATTCCTTGTATATGTGAAAATTTGTGAAATTCCTCGAAGGGTTGGTAACTTCCTGATTTCTTCTGGAAAATTCTAGAAAGTTTGGGACAATTCAATAACCAACTGACAATGGGCTAATGATTGTAGAAAGTCTTAAAAATATAATAACATTATAATTTTGTATAATTCCTTCAAAATTTGGTAGCGTTCCAAATATTCCTTGGATGTTTCTGCAAAACGTTAGAAATTTCTCAAAAGTTCCTTGACATGTGGAATCTTCGCCAAACATACGATAATTCTTTAGTTTTTCTAAAAAATGCGAAAAATTTACGAAAAATTCGTGTAACTTCTCGAAAGTTTGGTATTTTTCTTAATTGTTCTGAATAATTTGTACAATTCTTAAGAAACTCCCAATTTTTTCTAGATTTCTTAGCTTATAACATCCACTCTGAAATCCTTCGAGTATATTTTTATAGAGCTCATATTTTCGGGAGCTTTACCTCAATTTTTCTTAATACGGGAAAGTAACGTTTCAGAAGTTGACAAAACTTCCACTAAGTTAACGTAACAAATAATTTCCTATTATTTCCCTTAATGGACAAATTTTTACTTACATTTTAACAAATATAAAACCCATATTCTCAAATTTAAACATTGTTATGTGAAAACTTACAATTAAATCAAATTTATTGTAAGAATCGCATTAATCATTCAACAAGGTTTTAAAGTACATGTTTTGATTTGTGCTTCTTTTTCACCTGCTGCGCACCCTTGTGAAACACAATGCCTCCATCTTGTCATTTTTCCAACTCCGCAGGTTACACTACAAGCTGACCATTTCCCCCAATGGTCCCATATTTTAGCGTCTTTTTTAAGTCTAATATTTTCTAGTGAAATATCGTCATCGATGTATATAACATCATTCAATGGATCGTAAACATCTTTATATATTTCTGATTCGAAGGATATGGGCTTAGATAAAAAACATTCGTGTATATAAGCTAAAATGAATAGTAAAAATAGATAAATGGAAGAATTTGACGTTATCATATTTGACAGTTTTCATTTAAATCTAATAAAAAGAACAATTCAAATATCCAATACAAGAAAAACAGCTGATCTACGTCAAAATTGCAGCCGTGTGGTAAACAATCGATTTTCTTGTATTGACTCGTGCTAGCTTTTCTTGGTTTTCCCAATAGTGAGAGTTGTTTTGTACTGTTTTCAAATTTTATGAAGGACTCCATTGATACTTTCATATCTGTTACAGAGGAACTAATACAACTAAAATTTAGTATTTTTGCGGTCTTTTTAGTCAGTCTTCAATTAAGCTTTCAAGCAATTTACAAAATTACCAATACTTGTATTTATTTTGCGCTTAAATTACGGTAGTTTTATGAAAAATAATTTCCACTATTGCGATCAAGTTCATCAAACATGAGTGAGTACTTTATACCGAAGCAAAATGATAGTGGCAGCTAAAAGGTACAAGGACAAACTTAAAACTTTATGTGGAGCAAACATTAGATGAAAAGATCTTCAATCAGAGTCCTGCTCATTTTCCACAAGTTTCCTATATACTTTTCAGACTATATTTACCGTTTACCTACACCAAGCACAATACCTACTGCCTAGTTGAAAAAAAAAACCAACAAAGTTGGAAAAAACAAGGTCTAAACTCCATCAATTAACCTCGCAAACCACACAGAAACTTGGCACAAGTAAAGTGGGGTGCTCGACCTCATTTGAAGAAGAAGAAAGTGTTTTTTCATCAGGACAACACCACTTCCCGTAATTCAGTGATATTCATGATTAAAATTCAAGAATTTCACTTCTAATTGGTTAACCACTTACCGTAATTACTAGATTTAGACCTCAGTGATTCTTTTCTATTTCGTATCGTTGAGGTTTCATTTGGAGAAGAGAAATTTACATTAGACGAAAACGTTATCCCATACAAAGAAGAAAAAGATGTAAACTATAATTTAGACCGGTTGAAAAAGTTGGAAAAGTGTACAGACTTAAAAAGAGATTGTTGAGAACTGTATTGTTTCTTTGTTAGATGTGAAACTTTTTAGACAATCCCCGTATATCACTTTTTTAGATTTTTTCTAATAATATGGTAGAGGAAGAAAAAAAATTTTAGAAGAAATTTTATATGAATCAATTCGAATTAAGGAAAATTTACGAGAAACAATTTTCACAAGATCTACGAATTTAAAATACGAGTAGAAAAAATAAAACTTTCCTTTCGATTTCTAATTATTATGCCTATTCACATCCCACTATGTAAATCAAACTCAATTACATTAATTATATGCAAGTGAAGAGCCACTCAAAAATTGTTTGTTCAACGAAATCACTAAAAAAACATTTCACTTTTACCGATATTTCTATATTCACAAATACCCAATTAAAATTGACATTGTCGTAAATAATTTGAAAATGGTAAAACACGTGGTCGTACAAGTATACGTAATTGTTAATAAATAAAAGAATGTTACATGTGGGCCGTATGTAGGTTTGGGCTGCCTTCTAGATCTGGTTCAGAAGAAATAATTTTGTAGTTTCATTTATAATGTTCCACAGATCGCAATATGTTTTTTTTACTTCTAATTGAAGAATAATTTTGAATTCCGTATTTGACAAGAACTTTGATACTAACAAAAATCGAAAGTTGCAGTGAACATGTGACCATTTCAAAAAACTAGTGATTTATTTAGAAGATATACAAAAAATAATGTTAGTAAGTAAATTTGATTATTTGTTCAACCTGTGATGGATTTAGGATTGTTGCCTCCCTAGGTTCCGTTCGATCGGCCACCCTTTTTGATAAAATGGATTTCATTAATTTTGATGAAGTATTTTTATTTGAAAATAATTTAAGTCAGAAAAAAGTGACAGCCATTCAATTGAAGTTACTATTGTTATTTTCAAAACAACTTGGGTTAAGTTTTCATTGCTTCTTGATGAAAAAATACTGTACAAGCTCAGCAAAAGGCTTCAAAAGTGTTATCTACACTCTGCTCTATCGCAAAAAAATGTAATTGGTTTGCTGAATGTGAACGTGGTTGTACAGACACCGATGATGGTGAACGTTCTGGTCATCCAATTGAGGTAGTTACTCCAGAAAACATAAAAAAATTCCACAAATTATATCTAATCGTAAATTGATATTGCGTGAGATAACTGAGGTTGTAAAGATATCAGAAGGCAGTGTGTTAACAATTATGCATAAACATTCAACGATAAAAAAACTTTTTTCAAAGTGGGTGCTGCGTTTACTCAAAGTAGATCAAAATAATAACGAGTTGATGATTCATAACAGTGTTTGGCCACATGTTTACACGCAATAAATCAGATTTTTTGCGTCGATCTGTGACAATGGATAAAACATGGTCCATCAACGATCATTATCTGAGTGGACTACAGCCGTTGAACTACGTCCGAAGCGTCCAAATCACAACAGTGGGCTGGGAAAGTTATGGCCTCATTATTTTGGGAGGCAGAGACAATCAATACTAATACTAGATAGACTTGTTGGATCGTCTGAATACAAAAATCAAGGAAAAACTAGACTTGTTGCCTCCCTTCATTAATTTTGATGAAATATAACTAATAATCATGAAAAATGAATAAGTTATAAGCCTTGAATAGATGAAATTATGAAAATAATTTTTTGATATCAATAAATTTGAAAATTTCGCGCAAAAGCATCGATTATATCATCGTAATTGATTTTTTGAACTAGTTTAGCTTCAATAGACGGTAATGCAAGATCATTATCTTGATCCCAGGAGTTGCTTGAAAAATACCAATATATTGGAAAGTACATAATCTATACAGCATATGTTTCAAGTTTAAAGACGCCACGTTGTTTAGTATTTGTTCGGCGGCCATCAATAGTAAATTTGTAAACATGGAAAAAACAATACTTTTATTTGAAAGGCCTTAGCCCAACAAATCTAAAAACTGAACTGGATTCTACTCTGGGTGAGACTGGGCTCCTTCATTATCAACAGTAAAATATCGGGTAGCAGAATTTAAACGAAGCCGTGCGACGTGCGAAGACCAGCATCGTGTTTTTTAAAAACTTTCTGCTAAATGAAAATAGAAGAGGAAAATAGAAGAAGTCACACGACCCCAAATCTCGAGAAGACGGTGGATGGGGATATGTGATAATGAATAAAACATGGATCCATCACTTGACTCTGGAATCAAAACTGGGAAGGTTATGGCCTCAGTATTTTGGGATGTTTATCTCTCCAAAAGGGAGAGACAATCAATTTCGAAGTCAAGACCCCTGTTTCACCAAGACAATGCACCGATTTACATTCTTTAGTTCAATTAGACCAATTTGGCTGCGGATAGGTATAAGTGGGAGCGTTTTTCGTAAAAAGGGAAAGTTTTTTTCTCAATATAGCGTCAAATGGGTCTAATAATTCGCCATGGTACAATCCTGTGACAGTTTTGCCCTTCTCCATGCAGTCGATGAAGACAACACCTTGTGAATTCCAGAATATGGTGGCCATTACCTTTCCAGTCGAAAGCTACTTTCGATGAATATTTTGCATTGATGTTGATACCATATTTTTTTGTTCTTCATAAACTTACATATTATTGGTCATATTTGTTTTTTTATTGAAGAAATGCTCTATGCACACTTGCAGTGCTGAATTTTTTTTACTTTTAATATATAAACCCGGGCATATAAACAGCGGTAAAGATATCTCGTATATCAGCCAGCGTTTGGAAATTTTCATTGATTCCAAGTTATATTTTGGGACACCTCGTAAAACATGCCATAAGTTACAAAGAAATTATTTAACCTCCAACATGCTTTACCTTTGAATTATTTAATTCTAATATAACGATTGCTTTCGAGTTTGATGGTGTGAGTCTGTTTTCATTCGTTATTTCTGCTATATTTTCTGGTGTTGATCCACTTTTTAGACTTTATTCTCTTGGAACGTCTTAAGAACACTTTTAAATGCAACCTACACATTTAACAATAGTTCTTTACTTGTTTTTGACATTCGATTCAATATATATATAGTCCAGATTTGTTCATCGGTAGGAAATTTACCTCAAATGAAGAAGCAATTGTTGAAACTGATGCTTAGTTTGAGGCAAACGACAAATCCCTCTACAAGCACGTCATCGAGAAGGTAGAGAATCGTTGGAATGAATGTATTACTTTAGAAGGAGATTACCTTAATGAATAAAATCGATATTTGTGCAAGAAAAAATGTGTTTCTCTTAGTTATTAAGTGATGGTTTCTAACTGCCCATTTTGCTTCAGCAACTAAATAAAAAACCTTTTGTTTGTTAAATTACAAGACTCGTCTTGAATTTAAAGCAATAAAATTTTTATTTTAGACGAAGTATTAAAAGCCATCTGTTCTATAAGCGAATCTGGAACTAACAATTGGTAGAGCCTTCAAGTATCGATATCTCGAAAACGAAACGAGATCCGAAAAATTTTATTCCTCATTTTCGTTTTATTTTTTCATTCATTATTAGATTGCGGTACCACGAAAATCGTACTCTTTCATTATTTTTCGATTCCGAATTTTCAAAAAATTCGCAACTCGAAATAACTTTTGTAAATAATTCAAGCCCTAGGGAATTATAAGTGAAAATTGAAATATGATCTGAAAATTCAGACCACATTACAGATTTTCCTACGGAATGATTCTATTTTTACAAAATGAATAAATTTACTGCGTACAATTTTCAATTTAATTGTCAATTAGATATCTGTACGTTTAATTTTTCTAAAACAATTAAATATGACTAAACCAGGTGTGGGTAGTAGAAATTACAGAGATAAAGTGAAATTATTACCAGTTAATTTAATATTTGTTGAGGTTCGGCATAAGAAACACTTATTTGGTTATTTGTTCTGTTGAGTGAATTTATGTTGGAAAGTGAAAGTTGAAAATTTGAAGTACCAAGAGGCAAGTTTCGGTGAGTCCTATCAAATTGTTAGAACCTTCGTTCCATCATTATTAATTGCAGTATAGGGAGCATCAAAATTTGCATACTTTTTATTTTTGTATCTATTTTTTATATCACAGCCCGCTTACTGGTTTTATACTAATTATTATCATACAAACTAAAAATGGAAGTAGTTAGTTGCATTATTGATATATTAAATCATTTAAATACCAATCGCGGAGGATTACGATTATTTGTTGAAGGGTAATGTAGGTCATAAATCATGCAAATAAAGCTTGTTGTTAGTAAATACGCTAAAAATTTACCACAAGTTGAATACTATACTTTATCTACAACTACGAAGGTTGCTACTTATGTTTTGAGATAGAAAATTAAAAACAAATATGGAGGTACCTCCAAAATATGCGATTTGAACTCATCAACCGCTTCTTCAGGTGTAGAAAAACGTTGACGTCACAATTTATTTTTGATCTGCGGGAATAAGAAGAAATCATTGGGCACCAAACAAAGACAGGAGTGTACGGCGGATTACCCTTCAATTTTTTCACTTTTGGAAAACAAATGCTGGTGTCCCATCCAGAATTGACTGTTCTACATTGCTCTTATGGAATGGTGGTGACATGTCCAGTTATTCCAAAAAAAACAAGCGACGTGTTTTGAAGCAATTTTTCAGCATTTCTTTGACCAATTGTCACGAACTTTTTGTTCTGTGATTGTCAAATTATGCGGTATCCAACGCGAACAAATCTATTTGACAGCCAAATCTTAATGCAATATTGAATGCATAATGACCAAATGTTGCAATCTCGCGATATGTCAATATCAGATTACCCTCAGCATTTATGTTTTCTGACAAAACAGCCAATTTTGGACATTCTTCGGAAAATTCATTCTGTAGTGAAGTGTGACTACGATTGAATTCTAGAAACCAGCGAAACA
Source organism: Diorhabda sublineata (assembly GCF_026230105.1). Taxonomy (NCBI): domain Eukaryota; kingdom Metazoa; phylum Arthropoda; class Insecta; order Coleoptera; family Chrysomelidae; genus Diorhabda; species Diorhabda sublineata. Next base: position 5,682,867 of record NC_079474.1, on the reverse strand, counting down.
CGGAAACTCGAGATGGTGCTTCATCACCAAAAGTCGAAGCGATTTGATCGGCAGACTGCTGTTAGTTTAATCCATGTCAAAAGTTATAGATAATCATTGCACGAAAATGTTAATTCAATTTTTTTACCAAGTATCTGTAAACAACTGAAAAAGCACTCGTATAACGACACGTTCTGAGTACGTTCACCATTAAAAATGTCAAACTTTATAATGACATTGACAAATTTGACAAAATCACATCAGTGTTGCCATATCTCCAAACTTAAGTAGCGAAGCTCTCGCAGACGCTACGCGGGCGTGGGCGTAGCTCTCGCACTACAAACTCCGCCATTGTTGACATTCAGACGTCAGTCGGCGTTGTGCTACGGATACGTAAACATTATTGATGCTCCCGCCAAATGTCGATTGCGAAGTGTCTACAGGCTGAAGGCAATAGTGCTGCAGAAATCCATCGTAGAATGAGTCGTTCGTATGGGGAAAACTCACTTGAGTGATGGTGTTGTGCGTGAATGGTGTCGAAAGTTTAAAATTGGTCGTAATAATGTGCATAATGAAAGGGGTCAAAGATGCAAATCTGTCGTTTCAGATGACCTGGTTCAACGAATTGACAGAATGGTTTAAGAAAACCACAGATTCACCATTACTGCTTTGTCTACGGAATTTCCAGAAGTTTCAAGGTTTTGTACTCTACTTGAATCCATTGGCGACAACTTTCTTTGAAGAGGGTGATGAAAATAATGTCCACAAATATGACAAATGTCTTAATCTCTTCGGTGATTATGCCGAAAAGAAACCGTAATTGTACCAATCTTTTGGTTCTAGAAGCGAATGCTTCTCCAGATGTTGATTGTGAAGATAGACGAAGGAATGACTATTGAGGATTGAAAATGAAAACAAGTCACATTAAAAGATGTGTCGTCCTGGATTGCGTTAGCGTGGGATGAGGTAAAAACAACCAACGTTCAAAAGTGGTGGAAAAATTTATTTGGAATAGACGGACCATGCAAAAAAGCGCCAGAACCCTAGAACGTTGGTAAACTAGTCGAACTAGCCAATGAAAATCGAATCAACAGCGAAGACATTCGTGATTAGTGCAATCAAGATGTTCAGATGCAGATAACCGACGACGAAATCATTGATATGGTAACCGGGGCTAAGGACAGTGAAGAAGGTGACAAAATGGACGAGATAACTTCCAAAATATCATACACCGACGGGCTGAAAACTTACAATAAACCAGTTTTGTAATCTTTCACGGGATTTTACGTCTTATTTACCATAACTGAATTTAACCTTCGTATTATCCGAGTTTTCCCGTATCCCGGTCTCAATTACCTCGGATAATCGGGAGTCTACTGTAGTTGCAAAAAAAAAAAGGAAAATAACAAAAAGTATATTTATTGATTCAAAATTTACTAATGGAAAATTTAACGGATGTTTGTTAAGGAACAGTATTATTTAAGATTCATTGAACACGATCGTTTTGAATGACGACCGGAACAAAAACACAATTAGAAAGGTGTTCATAATTGGGCACGACGGTTATTCGTCCCATCACAACAATTTTTATTACTCGTAATTGTTACAGCCGTAAATATTTTATTATAGAGGAGCGGAAATTCATTCAAATTCGTTTGAAGTTTTTTATCAGCGAAAATTGTCTTGATAAAAAGGTGCGTTATCAATCAGTTAATCATTAAGGTACATATCGAAATTTTACTGGCTATAGTATTTTTCACAATCTAACTTCTACTATCGAGAATTACATAAAATTCGATAAGACCCATAAGGTGTAAATTTATGGTTATTTATAGGGAGAACAGTATTATATTATAATAATTGGCATTTTGCCTATAATTTGAAGAGAAATTTGAATTTTATCAAATTTATTTGATTTGAATTCAGGTATACATATTTGATTTACATCATTGTTGGGTTTGATATCTTAATATGATGGGGCTGTTGAATTTTCATCTTATATTTACTGAATGATACACATTATATTACATTTTATTTATGACAAAATATTATTATCTAGTTCAAGTAGTGTAAATGACACACAGATGGCGATGCCATTGTCAAATCCATGCGACGTTTATGGAGTATCAACTTTCAAAAGACTATTTGTAAAATTTCATGACATTTCGATTAGGCACAAAAAAGTGACAGCCATTTAAGTGAAGGTACTTTTGTTATTTTCAAAACAATTTCGTGTGTTGATTTATCATTGCTTCTTGGTGAAAAAAATACTCTTCTCCATCGGAAAGAACCATTTTTGTTATTGGTTTACTGAATTTTAATGTGGCCGTACAGACACTGATGAGGGACGTCCAATTGAGGTGGTACTCCAGAAAATGTCAAAAAATGTGACAATGGATAAAATATGGATTCATCACTTCACTCCGGCATCAAAAATATCAACATCTGAGTAGACTGCAGCTGGTCAACCTCTTCCGAAGCGTCCAAAGGCACAACAGTCAGTTAGGAAGGTTATGGACTCAGTACTTTGGGATGCGCATGGAATATTGTTCATGGACTATCTCCAAAAGGGAGAGACAATCAATAGCGAATACTACATAGAGTCTTTGGATCGTTTTATTGCAAAAATCAAGGAAAAATGGCCTCATATATCGAAGAAACAACCATTGTTTCACCAACACAATACACCGATTCACAAGTCGTTGGCAACTATGGTTAAATTGAATCTAGCTCAACTAAAGAAGCAATTGCTGAAGCCTATTTTGAGGCAAAAGACAAATCCTTCTGCAAGCACGACATGGAAAAGTTTGAGAGAAGCGTTGGAATTATTATATTACTCTTGAAGGAGATTACATTGATGAAAAAAAATCGATTTTTGGTAAAAAAAAAATGTCTTATCAGTTATTCACACGACTTATTGAGTGATGAGTTAAAAACATGGAATTTGATGATCTTTTTTCAACGTGAATGTGAAAGAGTCACTTAGGAACAAGTTTTCTTTCAGGCGAGCTTTTAAATTATTAGATACTACGAAAGTTATTTGGTGAATTTTAGACTTATCAAAGAAACAAACCTTATTTCTATAATCATGTAACCTTTTCAACCCTTCCAAATAATAGTCCGTCTTCCAAATAGGCGTTTACATAAGCGATAACGTCCTCTCATGCACACGAACCTTTAAAGGTAGAAAACAGGAACAAGTCGCTGGGAGCTAGAACTGGTGAATACGTTGGATGGTCAACACTGTTTTGTTTAACGTCTGATTTAATAACTAATAATCGTTTAAAGATAAATTTGGTTATTGTTTCATAATAAATAAATATCAAACAACTACGAAGGCACTGATCTTCCAAATCATCGACAAAAACTGATATGGAAGTCTCGAAATAACAGACTTTATCTCTATTCCCTAAAATATAATCAACCAATCCATATACTCGTCTTTTATTGGCCCGTGACAAAGAAAAATGCTTCTATAAGAGCTCCTATAAGAAAAAGATGCCCGATAAGGTTAAAAGGAAAAGACAATCACTCTGGAGGTGCCTTTCTGGCTATATTACTGCTAAAAGTACTGTATATTAGTAAAATGAACCTATATCTCATCAATAGCTTCCTTTCAAGTCACTAAGAAGCACTTCATGCGACTAGGTCTATCATAAAATTAGAACCCAACAACTTGCATGATCTAGATCCATATAATGATTATACTCATTTAAAAATTATTAAAATTCAAAATAAAACTCATGCTCACTGTGTCAACTTCACATTTCACATTGGAAAGTCCTAAACATTTGAAAGTTTAATCTAAAAATATCTCAAACTGTTTTTTATTGTTTCAGGTCGTAAAAAGAAGGCAGCACCTCCACCCCCACCTGCAGTTAGAGCCTCAAATCCCTCAATTAATCTAGAACCTGCTAGTCCTGTAGTTGCTAGTCAATCAACCACCCCTACAGAAGGTAAGTCGTCGATAATATCGATTAAAGAAAGCAGCACCTCCCTCAACCGCTTTTATAGTTTTAATCCTTTTAAAACGAAAAAACAGAGTGCAGATGATATGAAATTCGGAAATTTATTCAAAAATAAATGTTTCAATCAGTGTATTAGAGGTAAAGATGTAGGAGAGGAGTATCTTCCTAAGACGTTAGGTAGTATTTATAATGAAATGAATTTGGATACATTAGAAGACGATTCTGAGATATTTAAAGATGAATTACATGTATATCAAGTCGATAATTTAGATGACATTATCGAAAAAATCGATTATACAACACAACCCAAATTGCAGATACAAAACTCCATTGATTCTGTTGAGTCATCTTCGTCTTTAGACTCGACAAGCACCGATGCCGATACTATCGAAATTTCGGGAAATGATTACTCATCTACTGAAAACAGTAGTGTTTGCAGTGTTGTTTTGAATAAAATTGATAACGATATAGATCTGAATGCATTAAATACAGATGTAATTGTTCATACTGATAAAAACAAGAATCTTGGTGTTAGAAAGATGAAGGAGACTCTGTCGAGGAATGGTGTTGAACCCAGAAATGCGGATAATGAAAATTGGAATCAATTCATCAGCAAATTAGACAAGATTATTGTTTCCAAGTCATCAACATTTTTGTAAAAATTGTCTAATTACATCAACTATTTAATTATCTCGGAAACTTTTGTGTTTTATAATAAATTTATGCTTATACGGGTTATGCTATAAACTCGTGAGCAAAAAAACGACTCAAGTCGCACGTTTGCAGTCAAAAGTATGAGACATATGTAGCTTACTTTCTTTTTATGATTTCAACATCTCTGAAGACATTACTATCAGCTTCATAATAAGTGGTCTAGGTTGTTATGGAGTTACTTTTTTATTAAATAAAAAAATGGAACGAAAAGTTATCTTTAACAATGATTAGATATATAGTTAACACTAAAGAAAATACAAGCTAAAGGTCGTCAAAATAATAATTTATTTGAAATCAACTTGCAATGTGTGGTCTGACATTGTTAATGCAGATGAATTTTTCGACTACGAAACTGTCGTAGATAACGAATTGATTCTCTATAATTTCTAGTATGTAACGGTTCGCCGTTAATCCCTTCATTCCACCGCCAGTTTCAATAAAAAAAACAAATCGGTTTTTGCTTCCATTGAAATGTCCGCCAAAACCATCCAGAAACCTCCTCCAAATGCCACATTTTCTTTTATGCAACACAGCGCGAATCTCTCTCCAGGTCTTATGTAAACTCGTCCTCTTCTATGTTTTCGTTTGAGAAGAGAACTGAGCTCCATGGTTAGTCAATCAAATTAACGTGTTCTCTGATAAATCGTAGACGGACTGCTCATTGGGCTGGTGTTAATTTGAAGACCTTAGCTGCCTTAAGTCCTTTTCTAACTGTCCAGTCACTTCTAGCGTTTATCTGAGCTCTTGTTGAACTTGAACACCAATAAGGGCTGACAATGAATCGGTCATCTCTCTCGGATATGCAGCACAGCGCGAATCTCTCTCCAGATCTTCTGTAGACGCGTCCTCTTCTATCGCTACCATCCAAACACACTCTGTTTTCGTCTGAGAAGAGAACAGAGCTCCATTGTTGGTCAATAAAATTAACGTGTTCTCTGTCAAATCGGAGAAAGACTGCTCAGTGGGCTGGTATTAATTTGAGGCCATTAGCTACCTTAAGTCTTTTTCTGTATGTCCAGCCACTTCTAGCGTTTCTTTGAGCACTTGTTGAACTTGAACTCCAGTGAGCTGGCAATTAATCTGTCATATCTCTCGGATATGTACCTTTTTCTTGCGGAACCGTGTCTTCGATGAAACTCACTAGTCTCTTGGTAACGACAGTAAACTGTGGAAACTGCTGACTAACTCATGTTCAGAGCACTGGTTACTTCTCGCTGACTTGGGCCTAGTTGCATTAGGGTAACCGCTTGAGCAGTTTTATCACTTGTTATGTTAATTTTTAGGTAGAATTCTTGTTGCAATATTTTATATCATTTTGAAGCTAATATTTTACTTAATAAAATATAATTCCGCGTTCAGTTTTCTTGCCAATGACTTGCGATTGCAGGGTTGTCGCAAGCGACAGTTTTTTTGCTCACGAGTGTAGTATTGACATTGTTGTCAAGTCTTTGGTCAGAAGTGATAACATGCAATCAATCAAAGAATTTGTTAGACAAGGACCCTTAAACCTACTTCTGTTTAACTACATGGACTACAGAGGAATAACAGAGGAAAAAGAATTTACCGAAACTTCAAATATATGGAATGAAGAATTAAATAAAAAGTGAATGAAAACATATGACAACAATGTAAATAGATAATCAGGAAGTTCCGTATATTAAACTCTCTAGAGGGTAGTCTACGAATTCTATTGAAACAATTTTTATGTGTAACGTTTTTCATCAATAGCATTCATTCAAATGCAACAGAACTTTTAGGGAAAATACTGTTGCGTTCTAGATTAGAAACTAGGTAATGTATATCTTATACACTGCGGCCCAGACGATCCATTTTTCTTGCTGTGGCATTGGGGATACTCAGTGTATACACATAATCTAGTAATTTCACTCAGAAGGCTCTTCCACACGACGCGAGGTTTAGTGTTATGAAGTTTCGTAGTCACATGAAAGAATGACTAGCGTCTTCAGCTGAACCCAGACAAGATTTCAATTGATATTTGTAATTTTTTCTTACTTAGGTTAGTGCATTCATTAGATCTTTGGTTATAAGCTCGAAATTATATCTTTATCTGCTTCAATCTCAGTAAATTATCCTTTTCTCTAGTAGTTTTTCTAATGTCCCGTAGCCGATACTAGGTTTCAAGTACTATAAAATATTTATCCGCCCCACTTTATGTAAGTCTGTTTGCTATTTCATTCCCCTTCATTCCAGTCTGTCTTTGAATCCATTGGAGAGTAACCGGATGTTCTTTGTCTTTGTCTTTGATGAAGATGGTGATGGGAATTTTTCTTCTCGAGGAATGCTTGATGTATTGGCCAGCTATTAGAGAGTTTGTTTGTGTGTCCTCAAATATTATTTCAGTTCTGTCGGCCGTTTTGGTGTATCATGAGGTGACTTTTCTATTTATTTGATCCTAGATACTCCTACAGCTCCGTTCTAGATAAATTTTTTCTCATGCCAAACTAGATACGTATTTTTATGCAACGTTGAATTAGTACTATCTAATTGCGTATTATATATTTTTAGGATTTATAAGAGGATGTAATTTTATTTATGTATTAGATATCAAATTAAGTTAGTTAGTTACGACTTTTTGCGGTTGCAACATTTGTTGGTACAAATGGTTTATCTAATAACGTATAGGTCTGTCATTTATTCAGACAATTTTTGTTTGCTTATATTTTTATTTATAAAAAAATAATACTGTTAGTGAAGTATTATCAATATATTTATTGTATGAAATATATCATCTGCACTTAAGTTTGTTTACACAATTGGTTGAGGTGCTACATGCCACACAATCTGCGGTAAAGGTAACTAACCTCTTTTTTTTTCTAATAACGCTTTGTATTTTGCATGGCTAGCTACACCTGACGCATCACTGGATACCTTAGTTGCACCAAATTTACCTAAGCCCCTTCCCAGATGTAAAACTAAGGCTCCTCCGGTACCGCTCCCAAGAACTGAAATCACCACTTCAAAAAAAATAGAGACAATAAACGAAGACGTTGAAGATAAATTTGATAAATTACCCAAAGTGCCTAAAATTGATAACAACAACGTTATAGAAGAAGTAATCAAAGAAGTAATATTTCCTAAGGAAGAAACAAAACCTGATATTGAAGAAAATAGTAATGAAGATATTAATAATGATATAATTAAAACTGTACAAGATATTGATGAAAAAGGATTAACAACAATTCCGTATCACGAAGATTATTCTATTAAGGACAAAACGGTTGATAATAATAACAATAAGCGTGACAAAATTGATGAAATAATAGAAGATAAACCAAAATTAGCTTATTCTAAATTGATTGAGCTACAAAAAGCGTCACATGAGACTGTTTTTTCCTCGTCGGCGTTTAAAGTTTCAGAAAATATAGTTAAGAAGGAGGAAACAGATGTAGAAAATGTTAATGCCAGAATAAAAAATTCTGAAATTGAAATAAACGATGAAATCAAAGACACGAAAAGATTAGAAATTGAAACCGAGCCAAATTCAAAAGCAATAATCGAATATAAAAAACGCAAAGACAACGAAGTTAAAAAGTTACCACCGGAAATTATAGCAGTCATACCTAAGACACCTAACGAAAATAAATCACCGCAATCGAACAAATACGACAGTTTCGGTAAAAGGAGATTCCAAAAATTACAATCGTTGACAGATTCTTTCGATGACGACGCCAATGCAAACAAATTTGGTAGTGTATCCAGTGGAACTTCAATCTCATCAGCTTTGGCTACTTTCAATTTCGTAGATGATTTTTTAGATTTGGACGATAAAGTATTCTCGGGATCGATATCGGCAAAAAATGTTTCGTTGAAAGACGAAGTGTTTAGTGAATTATACGGGATACATAATCTTGAAGATATCAAAATTGGTAATAATCAATCTATAAGCAGCTTGAGAAGTTTAAGAAGTCTACCCGGTTTCTATAATACCAATAACGGATTGAAGAAATGGAATAATTACGAAGAATTGGATGCTATATCTTTAGCTTCGCAGGGTCCTAATAGTAGATGGGTGATTGGTGATTCTGAACCAGGCATGTTGTTTTTTTTTCTCTATACATACATAATGCGATCCATGAGTTCTTGACCTCTTATACAGTGCGTTCGCACAAATCTTTATGCACGCGTCAGTGACAAGTCTCAACAAGCATTACATAAAGTTTCAACTTCCTGCTTCGATCCAATTTATTAGTTGAGCTCGAATGATCACTCAGTCAAGTTGTTTCGAAAAATGTGTTTCCACTACCACAAATCAAAACCAGAGTGTTTACGGTGACTTGTGTCCATCACTGTCAAAAATAAAAAATTGGTCCTATCCGTTTCGGTTACTACGAGAATCTTAAGAAAATGACACACGTGTGGAAAAGGAGCATAAAAAGAAAAGAAATTGCAACACAGACCGAAATTTCCAAAACATGTGTACTAATTAAGAAAAATATTAGGGTGCTTCGAATTCTAAGCGCAGTGCAAAAGCTGCGTGATATAAAATGTGATCGATTTTTAAAGAAACTTAGATCTTTTACTATGATCCAATCCAAAGAACATTTAATGGAGTAGTATCAGAAAGGAGAGTCCGTACCAAAACGAGAAAATGTCACGAAAAGCACTAAGAAAGTGATGGCTACAATATTTGGGTATTGCGAGGAACTGCAAAGATACAAATATTACCATGAACGCGGCATATTATTCCGACTTACTAGATCAGTTGCTTCAAAAAATGATTCAAAAAAGGGGAGGCAAAATCAGTCGAGGTATACGTTTTCTTCATGACAATGCTCCAGTCGCTCCTTCGCTTTCCAAGGCTACTGTACACGAATGTGACTTCACAGATATTGAACACCCACCATATATCCGTGATTTGATCTCGTCCGACTATATTTTCTTCGCAAAGCTGAAGGCTTAGTTAAGGGGTGAAAGTTAAAACATTGGCGATTAAATTAAAGAAGCCGTATACAAACATTTAGACTCTAAATAAATAAGGAAATAAAGGGAAAATAAACTGAAAAATAATCACAGTTTTTTTATGTATGTTAGGCTAAGAACTCATGGACCGTAACTACGTATATACAGGGTGTTTCTACATTCACGCGACAAAATTCAGGAGGCGATTGCTTGTATTAAGATTGATCTTTCCTATAACAAAATTTCTTCAGCCCACCTCTTTCTGAGATATCATCCTTAAAGGTGGTGACTAAAATTGAGTTATTTTTTTTCTCTAAATTTTTCAGAAATGCTAGAAACTTGAAATTCTGTAATTTTCGTGCACTCGCAAAGAAAAAAAAGTTGTGATATGAAATAATGTAAAAAAAATAAAAACTCAATTTTAGTCACCCCCTTTTAAGGGTGATATTTCCGAAAGAGGTGAGCTCAGGAAATTTTGTTATACGAAACACCTTTTAATTATTACGATCAATCATCTCCTTAATTTTGTTGCAAAAATTTAGAAACACACCCTGTATAAAACTTGTATACAAAATTAACGCGCTTCCTTTTCGTATTTAAAAAAAGTATATTGTCCACATATTAGCGTTTACTGTTAGAAATCTTAGGTGGTTTGTATTAGAAGTAGTTTTTATTAGTTTTGTACTGTTATATCATTTAACTAACTTCGTTTACATGTTCCTTGACTAATAAGTATATTTAAAATCGATGTTTGAGTGTTGGTTATTCTTTTGAGTTTCTATGCTCGCTCAGTATTATTGAAAGAAGATGAATCGAGCATAAGACCTTCAAAATTTGCGAAGTTTTAATTATTGGTCACAGTAGACAACAAGTTAACTAAGTTGGAATTTCTGGAATCGTTTGTATTATCCAGACTGAACACATTTTTAGTTTACCTTCAGTCTCTGAAGACGATAAGTTAATTATCGAAACGCGCGTCAGACAGTGTAATAGTGAGTGTTGGTGGTGTGGTGGCAGTTTGAACAGAGTGATCATTACTACAAGTTAAATTTATGTGAGTTTTCTACCATGAAGGTTATCTGAAAATTTTCCTGCCTAACAAAGAAACAAAAGAGAAAAAACTCACTGAGGGCTAAATCTGGTGAATTCGAGATGCAATTCTTAAATATTAGCTATGGTAATCAAGTGTGAGAAGGTACGTTGTCCTGAGGAAAAAGCACTTTCTTAGGTTACAAATGCGGTCGCTTTTTATATTTTCTCCATTTACATTATCAAGCAAAGATGTGTAATACCCTCCTGTTTATCTTTTTGAAGATATTCAATGAACAAAATTCCTGACTATTCGAAAAACTATATCGCAATAACTTGCCCGGCCGAAGAAACCGTCATTAGGTTCGCTTTTTGCAATCCATTCTCTTGACTGTTTTTTCGTTTCAGGATCCAGATTTGATCTAAATTCATGAAAGTTCAACATTTTCAATAAAACCAGGAAAATGTTCATTCGAATGCGCTTTGGTCTAAAGTGAACCAATGCGCGGTTCACGCATGCATAATTCTTCAGTGATCATTATATGCCAGAAGTATTATTTTGGTATGTCTATAGCTTCTTCTATCTTTCTAACCTCAATTCGACGATTGTTAATTACCATTTGGTGAAATTTTTTTATGATATCACTGGTTATCGCAATTTTTGGCCGTCCCGAATGCTTTTCGTCAGTCAAGTCGCGATTGAATTCATCTCCCAAAATTGTACGGCCGTAGGTGATTGTGCAGAGTCTCGTACACAGTGTATATCTTCTCTTTTATAAACGTAGACGTATTGCGCTTCAAAAACAAATATTTATTGACATATAGCTACCCAAAATCTCCTCAACGACTCACTGATACGATTGTCAAACAGAAACTAGACGTCTAAAATGACGGAAATTGTAGTGGGAATCTCTCAACTCGTGCGCACATATATTTCCCAACTTATAAGTGCTGATATCTTCAGGTTGGGCTCGGAAACTTTTCAGATAAACCTTGTACAACAGTTTTTAAGAAATTTTCTACTTTAATCTCTAGAAAAAAAAACTGAGAAAGGCGAATTGTCTAATATAAACACTGCTACTACACCGATCATGCACATAGTACTGTCGACTCGACAATAAAATCTATAACACTGACAATGAGAAAGATCCTTCAAAGGAATCATTTGGTTATTGTTATGGAGGTAATATTTTGAGATTTTTATTCGTTGATGGCCTAACAACGAAAAACATTATTCTAGATCACATGATGGTGTTTACATAACTTCGATATGCAAGAACTGTTTGGATTAAAGGAAATCAACATGCAGAACTCAAAGCGGCCCTGAGTTGCAACCAATAGAACGTCCTTAGGATGTTTAAAAAGATTTGTTCGGTCTCTTGTACCTACTCTAATGAGCCTACAAGAGTTAAATGACGTTGTTATATTGGAATTGTAAAAAAATCCTTAAACAACCGTGCAAAAACTGTCGAACTAAAACTTAAAGATACTACTTGTTAGATTTTTGATTTTTGTTTGTTTTGAAGTAGAAATAAATATGATATAATATTGTTAATTACTCTTATTTATGTTTTACTAACACTTGAGGAAAATTTATAAACTTTTGGGTTTAAGACCGGACTGACGCCCGCGTTTGCGTTCAGCATAAATTTTTATGTTCGACGCTCGCGTTTCAGCGCCTAGCAAATGATAACAGGATTTTATTTTTTTATAATATTGTAGTCCACGCCTCGCCTTGGTTTTCTATCACTATTTATAGGGCGCGCTTTAAATTGTCGATGTCGTTTCCTATTTAATTTTACCAAATCATCGAGGCACAAAAAACCAATGAACGCTGCTACCTGTGCTAATACTAGGTTTTTTTGCTCAACAAACAACATTTTTAAGAAAATGTACAAATACTACTAGGATATAAACTGCATCAACAACTCTAAGAAATGTTGACACTTGAAACAAATGAAACAAAGACGAATTTTTCTTCTACCTTGCTAATGAAATGTCTAATTACGACAAATACTTAGTGGTTATTAGAACTGATATTTCTGATTGGATACTGATAGTGTCAGCAAATTAAATCCCTTACGACAAAGGAAAGTCAAAAACATCATAAATAGTTTCCAAGGCGAACAGGCGAACCGCACGTAACGCAAACGAGAGCATCAGCGCGGGCGCGAGCGTAAAATTTTATAAGTCCAACTTTACTTAAAAATTGCAGCCACAAAGGCATAATTACTAATTTCATAGTAGAACGAGAGTTTATATACAGTAGGATTGTAAAAATACTTCATCTGCGTAATTTTGTAGATGATACTGAATGAAATTATGTACTTGCTTTTCCAACCTCTATGCAACTATGAAATTTTATATCGGAAGTGAGTGGATTTACGAATGAACATTCAGTACATTATTACTCGATTGACCGGGCACCCAAACGAGGTGGTTCTTGCAGCCAACGCTCATCAGATTTGTATGTCTTGTATGGCATCTCTGCTATCTGAGCATATTGCCTGTGTCACTATGGAGTCGATTAAATATCGCGCGTCTACATTCCATCACAGCGAATACCTCACTTAAGAAGATGATAGAAGGTTCCCCAAGTGAGAGAAATTCATTTATTTTCAGGTGTCCTCGGCAGAAGCCTGCTCCAGCCAAGCAATTCATTCTGGAGCCAGGTGGCTCCAATATTTAGTATAACGGGCTTCGAGTCACCAATCCACTGCTCTCTCTCTCAGTGGCTGTGGCTCCAAGTCCTTATTATTAACTGACTTAGGCGCCATTTGGTGACTACATGTCAAAATAATTGGATATTCACCGTTTAATCACTTCCTCATTTGTGTAAAATCGATAGAAAGTTATCGGTAAGGTAGCTAGATCAGATCGTAAGTCTTTTCTAAAATTCGGAATCAAAACGTGTCCGCATATCAGTATTACACCTTCATAATATTACAAAACTGAGGCCGTGACCTAAAAAACGGTTTTTGCTTTCTTGGACGCACATTCGTCAGTTTTAGTCCATTGTTTTGACTGTTTGTTTTGTGGTATATTGGCACCATATGAGCCTTATTCTTCTGGAAATACAATTTTATCGAGCTGGACTGCCATGACAGTCTTTTGGTAGGTTTTTTCTTTACTGATGAATCCAAGACGTTATACTAATGTCATAATACTCCCATTCTTTCCGAGAGTAGTGAAAAGGCACAAAAAATAACCGCCTTCATTTTGTATCATATTTTAGAAGTACCTGGCTTTAACATCTTGTAAATTCATAATTTGCGGCGTAAATTTGAATAAACTAAACTATGCAGATTAAGTATTCTACAAAATACATTTACTAATATTCCAAATACGTTAAGGGTTCAATTTCAAACCAATTCTATTTTTCAGAATCCCTAGCATCACACCAAGCCCTAGATAGTTTAGCATCAATAACTTCTTGCTCCAGTAATATTTTAACTGATGCTAAGGATGATAATAAACCTTTCGGTTCCACAGATAGCGGTATAGCTCCAGAAACAAGCGAAAAGCTATCCGAAATAGATGATTTTCATCCTATTACTCCTCCACCTCCACCTGTCTTCTCAGATAAACCTACAGAAAACGAAGAAGTTGAAAGTAGGTTAGAATTAGAACCAGAAAAAGTAACGAAAATAGACGAAGAAGAACGAATACCTTTTCCAGCTATAGTTGAAGAAGAAAAAAGACTGATCAAACCTATTGTTGAACAAGATAAGGAGGTATTAGATGAAATAGACTGGCAATATCAATTACCTTCGCCACCTAAAGCGTTTCGAGACTCGAGTCCATTGAGAAACGAAGAGATTAGCTCTGAATCACAATCGGTAACTGATTTTAAAGATTCTGTAGTTACTTCTCCGGAACTGTTTGAAAAACTAAAATCAATAGAAGACGCTCAATCCGTTAGTACTTTTGTTGGCGACGAACCGCCGTTAAATACTCTATCCTTAGAGAATTTAGAAAAAAGGAAAACTTTGGTATACAACAGAGAATTATCGACTAGTCTGAAGATGAACGAAGAAGATGCATTTTCGAATTCTTTAAATAAATTCGAAAGTACTTACATGGAAGTACAAAAATCTAGTCAAAAAGAAGTAAGAGAACATAAATACGTTCCAAAAACAACCAACACTTTACCTAACTTCAAAATATCTACTTATGATAGACCAAAGCAAAAAATAAAAGTGTTTGAAGATGATACAATAAGAAGTAACACAGAATATATTAATAAAACTAAAGAAAATAACGTAGAACGGTTCTCTTCTAATTTAAACAGATCTTATATAACTACATCTATGGATAATATAGCCATTAGACGAAATTTCAATAATCATACTGAAGAAACATTCTCTAAACCGGATAGATTCAATTCAAACTACGCACCAGTTTCGAGCGTTTTTAGATCCGAATCATTTTCAACCGAAAATACTTGGTCCACGACAAAACCCGTCTCAAGATCCAAATCTTTCTTAACGTTAAACGGGAACGCTAAATTCAGACCAGAAAGGAAATTTAGTGGCGACGAAACCATGGAAAGAAGCAATAGCTTATACGATGTATCAGGACTTCAAAGTTTGGGGGTGAGTATTGAAATTCTTTGGTACAATTAATATGCTTCGCTTTTGCTAATTTCTTTATCTTTTAATTTGTGCTAATCTTAATCAAAAATAATCAACAAATACATGATCAAGCAGTTTTCAACCACAGTACTTTAGCATTTGATGTAATAAAAGACGAGAGCGTTAATGTTGAGAATTGATCAAATTGACTCGACCTATCCCAACCTTGATCCTATCCTTACCTCACACTATTTTATTTTGAAGTTAAATGTTTATTTTAATTTAGTTAATTTGGCAGGCGATAAACACTCTTAAATATGTTCAAGTGACAGTAATAGTATGATACAAAAATTGTGGCAGGCAAACGTATACCAATTTGTAATTTTAATAATTTTTAAGTATTGAGCAACAATCCGACGATTGTCCAGCAAGAGTTCGATTAATCAAAACAAGTATCATTTCTCAACAAAGAACCCATTACACTGAACATAACAGTTAACTGTGAAAAAATTTTATCTCTAACTCATATGTATCATGTTTACTACATTCCCTTCTCTATCCATATAAATCCTTGCATATCTTCCGTTTAAAATAATTATGGATGAGTTGAACTTCCTCATTTAGTGCTTAAAGGGAATCTTCTTCAATATACCTTCCTTCATTATATTACTCTGAATACGAATATTTTATTGCTTGAAACTGTTTCTATGAGGTTTTTTAGGACATGTTTCAACAACTTCTCTTTGACTGCTTCAACTGACACATCTTTAATTTATTTCCCTCTTCCATCCCTCCATGCGAATCCTCCATTGTGTAAAAGAGTAATAGAAATCATCATTTGTCATGTCATCAGGACTACTGTCTTCTCTATACCCTTGTTCCTCACGAATCTTACATTGTTTGCATCATATGCCGGGTCCTATGGGATTTGGTTTCCCTTTTTCATTGTGTCCCATCTTCAATATATTCTCCTTTTTATACAATGATGGAAGTCTTCTTTTGCCCTGTCCTTTACAACTTACGACTCTTTTTCGCTACTTCAGTGGGTTCGTCTTCAATATACTCTTCTACTTTATGGATTAAATGCTTCTTGCGAAATATCTATTGCGTAATACAATGATGGAAATCTTATTTTGGCAGGTCTTCGGACACGCGTTTTCTTTCACCTCTCCTTCTTTTTACTCTTTTTACTAAAAATTTTCACCTCACGAAAGAAGTAAAAGTCACAAGGAGCCAGATCCGATAAATAAAGTTGATTTTATAATACTGGGATGCCGAACTTTACTATAAGCTTTTCAACAGACATTAAGCATGTTGATTAATTTTTGGAATTTGTTTTATTTTGTAAATAAAACCTACATAAACACTAAAACAATAATTTCATGACAAAAAAGAGAAATAGAAAATAATTATTTACGTGACTAGTTATGAAAAGAAATATAGTTACTATGGCAACAAACAACGATTTTATGAAATAAATCAAAACAAGTCAGAAGTAAAATGCAAATGCTTCAGTTGGTTGTTTAATATCTGAAAAATCAAGAAGTAGTTGCGCCCCTGGCCTACAAAAATTTGAAAAATATAAAGAACATCAACGAAAAAGTACAACTTTCTACTATCAAGAGACGGTCAACATGCAAAAAAGTCGGAGATTTTTACGAAGAAGAATATAGAAAGATTTATAAAAAAGGCTGAGGACGAATTATTTCTATGTGCAATAGGTCGCAATGATAATAGGGATTACGGGAGTCTGCAGGAAGGATGAACTGACGAGAAGATGTAAACTGGCAATATACGATCGG
The DNA here is from genome assembly GCF_026230105.1 of Diorhabda sublineata. Classification (NCBI taxonomy): domain Eukaryota; kingdom Metazoa; phylum Arthropoda; class Insecta; order Coleoptera; family Chrysomelidae; genus Diorhabda; species Diorhabda sublineata. The sequence goes on along the minus strand of NC_079474.1, from coordinate 5,665,881 downwards.
AGTGTAGAACAAGTGATATCATTCAAATATCTAGGAAAAAACATAACAAGCGGTAGAAATCTAAAGAAAGAAATAAAAGCACAAACAACGAAGGCGTCATTAATATCAGAGTACCTGAGAGATGTAGAATATACAAGACCTGTGTGAGACCAGTAATGAAAATGCGAAAGCTGAGATCAATACCGGGGCATACATTATTTGACCACAAGAGAAATGATGAAATAAGGAAGATATGTGATATCCAGGATGTAGTTAGTGAGATGGGCAAGAAGGGAATGAGAGACCGCGTGGAAAGAATGTCAGATGACAGGCTGGCAAAGATTGCAAAGAAAGAAAACCCGAATACATCCCGACTACCAGGACGACCACCTTCCAGATGGTATGAAAGCTGGTCTTCATAATCCCAACTGCAGCTGGGCAACCATTGATGCAAACACGGGACTAAGTCCCAACGTACGATGAATAAGAAGTGGTCTTCCAAGACCAGGGGGCCCTAAGCCTAGCATAGAGAGGGGCCTTTTCTAAACAAAAAAGATTCTCATTATACAAAATTACATAATCTTTGGGAAGAAACAAATAAATTCGTACCGCTTCATTAGGTTATGTATAAAGTTTCACGTAAAAAAGACATTTACGCAGTGTTTCTGTATTTTTAGATGAAATTTATATATTTTATAAAGAAATTAATTTCTCAAATTATTTTTTTACTATTAATGGGTCCTTAAGGACCCTCCAGAGCCTGAATCTCCTGGGTCTGTGTATAAAGACGGTAGTGGCTACAAAATAAATTTGCTGCACCCTGTTCTTTACTTTTGAAGTATTAAAAGAAAATAATGATCACGTTCGAATGCCAATTATAGAAAATTCATTTTTTTTATTCTACTTATCAATTTTTAGTTATAATAAGTTTTTTGCGCTTTGGTAGTCAGTTTTTTATAGTGCAATGAAAGCAAGTTGCCGGATATGAATTTGTCTCCGTGGGGTAAATATTATATCGAAAATAGTATTATCATTGACACACTTGAAATAGTTTATATTGGAAAAATTACAATTTTTTTAGAATAAATGTTCATTCCTTACAATATTTAATAAAAAATCACACACATATACATTTATATCTACGTATGCATAAAAACACGGAACATAAAAAAATTGAATATTCAATTCCCAAGCGTCTCAAAAAAAAATTTCGAAAATCAAAAGTGAATGGGTGAAAGCAAACGTTCGAATATAAATGTACAATGATTTAACGGAAGTTCGGCCAATTTTTCGATTAATAAATGCAACCAAAGAGGCATATAAAATATTTTACATAAAAAAATAAATTAAAGCAGCGACCGAGCACTGAAAAGACACGTATATACATTAGCACAAAAATATCTCCAAAACTTTTTTTATAATGGTTTTAATAAAACCGAAGAATCAAAGAATGAAAGTAGATATACATCAGCACAAGGGTGCAAACTACGTCATGATTGATACGGAATGTGAGAATATAAACTGTCACCAACGTCAATTATTACAGCGTCGTATGTCACTTGTGTCATATGTCATCAACCATCTTTCATATAAGTATGATCTCAACTGTCACTAGCGTCTGTCATCTTTCACATTTCTTATGACGTCATCTGTCATTCATCTTCTTCAAAATTATTGTGGTTCCTTTGCTGTCGAACATTGAGATCTGAGTTATGAATCTCCAGTAACAGAATTTTTAAATTTAATTTCATAGTAGTATACGAATAACACAGATACTTGACATATATTATGAATGACAGAAAATCTACGTCAAAATGGTTTAAGCAATCTAATCTACGTCAAAATGGTGGCCGTGGGGTAAACAATCGACTATTTTGTATATGGCCGTGTTAGCTTCTCTCGGATTTGTTCGGTAATGAGAATTGTATTTGATTATTTATTATTTTATGATGTTAAGAGGACTTTTTAGATCTATTTTAGTGAAACTAATACAACGGAAACTGAGTATTTCTGCAGTTTTTTAGTCAATATGCAAAAAAGCTTCCAAGCAGTTTACAAAATTTAGAGCACTTAATCTTTTAAGGCAGTTTCCACTTTTAAGGTTGCAAAGGGGTAAACAAGTGACAGCTGAAAGGTACAAGGACAAACTTGAAGCTTTAGATGGAGTTGACCCCTTTTCAATACATGAAAAGAGCTTTATTCAGAATTCTGCTAATTTTCCACCAATATCCTATATACTTGCTTTTCAGATCCTATTTTCCCCTTACCTAAACTAATCATACCACTGCACAGACGAAATAACAAAACCATCAAAGCCACGTTTCCGGGAGGAAGTTTTGCTCTTCTTTAAGTAGTATCTCTTTAAGAATCCATTTAGCAATAAAATAAGAAATAACAAGGTCTGAAATCCAACAAATAACTTCAGAAACCACATAGAAACTAACGTCAAAAGCATAAAGTTATCCCACAGCGGCCATTTTTAAATAGGCTGATTTTGACAATTTGTAAAATTTCTCTATATGATTGACGTCTTTGACTCGCATAGGATCAGTGACAGATTCTATCACAGACCATATGACAGATGACACGCTTCGAAGGAAGATGGGATCATACATTATGGTTAATGACATGACACACGTGACTTATAGCGCTGGTAATAGTAAATATTAGTGTTATGGATAGTAGAGAGTAGGAGCAGTATGTCTTATGGAAGGAAAGTTGAAAAAGTGTCAAGCTGTATATTTTAAATGACAGTTCAAAAACCTAAAAGTATTATTATAAGAAAACGTGCACCTAAAGTGATTTGATTTCGTATTTTCTCACTAATAATATTTCGCGCTTCTTTTACAATTTACCCTAATCCTTATATGGTTCCATCCTGATTTAACGCATTTCGGAAGACAATTTTCAAACGCACAAATTGTTTTCTTCTTTACACTCAATACGTTAATGACAAGTGATATTCAAAATAATGGACAACCTCTACCATTAATGACATCAATTCCGTAGTGGTAATGCTCATCAATTACAGAACATAACCAAAACCATAGCCAAAACATAATCACGAAAAAACTAATGTCAAAAATGTCATTCCATGTGTCAAACATCTTGTGTTCTGTGCCATATATGATCCCATCTGTCACCTGTTATATATGTCAATCACCACTCATTCGTAATGTGGTTCGTTGGCGGCTATCGAATATTGAAATCTGGAGATCCAGTTGATAATTTTTTTCAATTTACGTATTTAAAACCATAACGCTTACGTCCACGACCTATAATAACCCACAATACTAATGACGCAGACTCTTGATACACATGATGGATGATAGATATAATCCTAGATGACACATCATTTAAAATTGTTAACGTATGTGATAGATAACCCACATAGCATCAGGATAGGATTAAAGAATTCAATATACGACATATTTCTCTAATTTTATAATTTTTCGACCTTTTTTCATTGTTTTGTTGAGTAATCGTCTTGATTTCAGGTGACTTTTGATATAAGTTTCAAAAAAGAGGTAAACATTGATGTTTCGACTTTTTTAGATCTTTATCAAAATATGACATTCACAATTTTCATAAACACATTAATGAATAGATGAAAATGTGTTTTAACCCCAATTGTTTTATACTTATGAAAGATAAGGCACAAAATAGCTAATGACATATGACACACGTGCCATATGACGCTGATAAATGTTAGTTAGACAGTTGTTAAATATCAACAGGCAACTTCCACCATTCGTGACCTCACTACCGTTCTTATAGTGCTTAACTGCTAAAAGTCATAGACAAAACACAGTCATGAAAAATTAATAGCAATAATATGAACTAGTTGAAGAAATATTGATTTTTCTTCTCTCTTTAAACTTTTTTCTGTTTTATCCATCCATATCCAACGCTTCTCATTTTATTCGCAGTTCAATAATCAACAAATATGTTGAGAAACTACCCGTTGGTTTATCTATAAATCGTAACCCAAAATTCATTTTTTTATACTTTTGTTGCAGGTCATGAGGCTTATTCAGAATAAGCTAAACACACCAACAGCATCCCTTGAAAATCTGCATGTTCCAGAACATAACAGAACAAAACCGAATCCTCCAAAGGAAATCTCACAACCAAAATTATCTCATTCGGAGTCTATCCAGAAAACCACCACCGAAAAAATCTACAAGTATCAAGGACCTCCCGCTATCAATATGGGTACTTGGTCGGATCGTCCAAAAGTACCAGTTAGTGTAAAAGAAGACGAGGATTACAAATTGGGAAATAATATATCTTCGAAACTAATTGTTAATACTACTAACAACGATATGTCCAGTAGTAATAGTATAGAAATAAAAAATAATAAGAAACCAGAACATCCTAACGAACCCAATATCAGCATTAAAGTTAACGGCACAGAAGTACCTAATACTTCTGCTGAAAATAAAACTGGCAACGTCGTCATTAAGATAGCTCCCAACAATAGTCACCCGACGCATAAAACCATGGATAATCAAAGGTTCTATGACCATACAACGCCGATGGGCTATAGGAAACCCTTCACCGACATCAACAAAACCCAACGGCCGTATTCCATCGCTTTCAGTTCAGAATATGACATATCCAGAGTACCGGTGGTACGATCTGTTGAACTCAAAAAACCTTACAGAGATTTTGGTAACACTAGCGTTACACAAATCAATCAAGAACCTATAATCGAAACCAAACAACAAAACGGTTTTTTGGAAGATAAAAAACCCGCTCTAAAATCGCGCGTTTTCAACTCTAATGGAGCACCTGTTGTAAGAGGATTCAAACCTTTACCGAAAGATAACTTTGAACCGAATTCTCAAGTACCTTTCTCACAAGTCACTTTGAGAAGAACGAAATCTAATGTTCTGGATGAAAAATCCAACGAAACTGAAGTAAAACCACCTCCTCCGCCCGTGATGCCAAAAGTTATCCTTAAGAAATCGACCATAAATAAGCCAGTTGAACCGGTTTTAGATCCTAGAGAACAATTATTGTCAGCAATAAGGAGCTTTGGTGGAAAAAAAGGGCTAAAATCGGTAAAAGTATAATTTAGTTAACCCTAGTCATGTAACATCTTGTTGATTTTATTTTAGTGTGTTTTTATGGAAGAATAAAGTTTATATCAATAAGCGAGGTATTATATGAATAAAAGTAAAAATATTTGGTTGTCGATAAATATATCTCTCAAAATATATTGTACACAGTGCAACGTTGCCGAACTCTGTGAGTAATATTGATATTGGGTAAACTTGAAACAATGAGGTTAAGTTGATATCGACAAAAGTATAATATATATATATATATATATATATATATATATATATATATATATATATATATATATGTGAACATATTGTAATTAATTCAACTACAATTTCTACATTCACTCCAAACAATCTACCAATTTCTGCTAAATATAATTTCATCATATCATTTTTGAGATAACAGTAGTACTCAGTAAAGAAGCTAATAAGGATGTGTGACTTGTTTTTGTTAAGATCCAATCACTTTTTGGATTTAGTGGTACTATTATTCCTAAATGCCTTTTTGGATTGATCCAGCCCTAGCGCTTATCTTTCGATTTCCTTCCTACTCTACTGAGTACTAAGTACTAAACCAATTAAATGCGTTAACGATCATTTCCCGGACAGCGTATTGGTCTCTTCTGTTCTTTCAAACATCCTTAAGTCACCAAAAAATCAGATTAAAGAGACTAGGTTTTCTTTTCCAATTTTTGTTTTACTTGATCAGAATGAATCACTCTATTACTTTTCTGGCACTATTTTCATTTCCACGCAACAATTGTTTCATCTTCCAAAAATGCTGCTACTTCACTTCAAGAAGTAGTTTTGGATCGATTTTAACAATTCCAAAAATTCTATCTAGGATTTCCTCTGGTAGATACAGAAGTTACCATTAGACCCCAAAATCCCTTTTGGCTCGAGATTAATTTCTGGATTACTCAAACCTCTCTGAAATATCTTATGGCAGAATCAGAGGTATTGTGTCTCAGAAGTCCTTTTGACCTGATTCAATCTATTGCTGGGACCGCTCGACCATTTGTGATCTCTGGTAGAATCATGAATGACTATTTGGTCCTAAAAGCACTACTCTTAAACTAGAACAAGAATGCATGATTACATTAATTCGAACCAAATAAGGTTATGCTTGATTGTTACATTAATAACTTATGGCTAAAGCATTAATATCTGCCCTAGAACAAATATCAAGTATCACTTGTAACTCGTGGGAAAAGTATAGTGTAGAACACGTGCGGAAACTTGGCATTCAATGTCATTTTCTTTGGTGAAACTTTAATTTCATTTGCTCTGTGTACAATTTGTTGATGCGAATTATGAAAATCAACATTATGTATCCAAATGTCTGCAAAGTATAAATTATATTGTTTTAATAATAATTTTTTAAATAAAATAGAAACAAATTATTTTATCTTATTATGTTTTTGATGAAATAAAGTATCGAATTTTTAATATATATGTATATAAAAAAACCTATTTTAAGACTAAAACTCGACAATATGTTACATTTGTATTTGTAAAACCTGTATATGTATTTACTGGATAAAGTGTAGTCATTTGTATTATGTTTAAAGCTCAATATATAAACTTAGGCTTGTACATTTAATAATAATGTAAAATAAGTACATACTTAAAACACGTTTGTCTTATTATATTCAATCATTTCTTGTTTTAAAATCAATTTAGCAAGATATAGAACTTATAGGGACCAAAGGTTTTGTGGAATATTTTTATTTATTTGTTACATACTCAGTAGTGTATTATTTTAAAATTATAAATTATTTAATTACTATCGTTGATTTTTTCTTCTAATTTATAATATTCGTCCTTCCTCAACATCCCCTACAACAGTGTCTCCCAAAATGGTCGTGAGTTTCGTTTCCTAAACATTAACTGCTGTTCCTCCTATTTCCTGCACCAAAAAGAAAGTGGCAAAACATCTATTAGGTCTAACATAAACCAATGGGGATATTCGATTGGCGTCACATCAAGTATAGTGGAACTGAAATATCTATTGGTTCCTATCACCATTCAACACAAAAGATTTTGTTCTACGGCTCCTTCTTTGAAACACGCATAAATATCTTGTTACTGATAAAGTATAATAATGGCGCGACGGTTTGATTAGTAATCAGCGGTGTCATCTAGTGAAAAATAGTTGAACTAATGGTCACCTAATGCTTGTAATCATTATTAGTATATACAATGCACGCTAGATGGTGCTCTAAAGAATTATCGACTTTTAGATGTTATCAAAGTCAAAACATCGATGTTTTTCAGCTAAACATCGATGAATATCGATCATCCCTTACTCAACCCAATAGGTGACCTATTCAAGGGACGGACACATTTTATGATGTTTTTTCCTTTCCCACAACTCAAGATGTTTATTAATCTGCAAATAAGGGATCCCCACTGCAGTCGGTTCCTCTGGTTTAACTGTGGATTAATGAGGTTAACTGAAGTCCATTTATTGGACCCAGATTAAAGAAGTACTACTCTAATTTGATTTGGGGTGGATTTGTATTAATTTAAATAGAATTAAAGAAGATTTAAGATTATACTCGGTAGAAGAGTGCGAAATCGATTTCCGGTTGGTTCAGGACATAATAGGAATTGAAAATAAAGAATGAGGTGAAGATAATTTTTAAAAATGGAGAAAGAAAAACTCAAACTTAACATTTTTGTACATAAAATCGGATTTGTCTACCTTGCAGTTAGTCACTTTTTATTAGATTTGTATCAATCTAAGGAGAATGGAAGAGATAATGCGAAATCGATTTCCGACTGGTTCAAGACATAATAGGAATTGAAAATAAAGAATGAGGTGAAGATAATTTTTAAAAATGGAGAAAGAAAAACTCAAACTTAACATTTTTGTACATAAAATCGGATTTGTCTACCTTGCAGTTAGTCACTTTTTATTAGATTTGTATCAATCTAAGGAGAATGAAAGAGATAGTGCGAAATCGATTTCCGACTGGTTCAAGACATAATAGGAATTGAATGGAACGAATGAGGTGAAGATAATTTCGAAAAATGGAGAGAGAGAAACACGAAGATCAAACTTTTTGTAAATAAAATTGAAGTTCTCTACCTTGCTGTCAGTTACTTCTTATTAAATTTGTATTGCCTGTTTTTTATTTAACGCAAATTACAATTAGTTGTTTTTTGTCCCAAATTCTTCTTCATTCTAGAAAGATCAAAAATACTACCAATAGTATATTGATTTGTACATTATTGTATATAAATATAAACTAAAACTTATCAACTAAATTCAAAATATGTTGTTGTTCTTGATCTCTCCATTCTTTATCTCCCTCTTCTCCCAAATTTCCAGCGTACTCTCTCATTATGTGTTTTATCGTCTTCAGCGAAGCACCACGAAGGTTCAAAATTTGCATTACTCGATGTTTTATACTAGAGGGTCCTGCTGCGCACACTTCCACCACAATGTAATCAACCAATTGAAGCGTGAACAAACCTCCTATAATAAAATAAATAAATAAATTTACTAGACATTTTTTAATTTTTTTTATTTAACAATAATTTCTGATTTTAGGTCTTTTTTAATACATAATTTTTTATGAGCACTTTAAGCATTAAAGTATAAAGGTTCTCTCATGTTATTTTGGTTCTAGAGAATGGAAAAATTATCAGAATTCAAAATATATTTTTTAAATTTCATTTTCACAACGTTTTTACAAAAAAAACAGTGGAATACAAAAAAAGGAAAATTATATTAGTTTCAGGGTTATAAATGTTCATGTAAATACACTCATTCAAATATAATTGTTGATAACTTAATAAGAAAATGGAAGAAAAAGTAGACACATGGATGAAGACAATAGAAAAAAACCTGAGATTGGAACTAAATATCAAGAAATACAAAAAAGAGAACACTGGAAAGAGAACACTGGAAAGAGTCCTTTTCACATAATAGATATAGAGATAGTGAACAAAGTAAGAAAGAAATCAAATATACTACGCTCTTAATAAGACAGGTGAAACTTGGGTAATGAATAAAAAGACACAGAGCTCAAACAACCAAGGATAAACAGGAACCAATAGGAAACAAAATAGTTAAAAGATGGTTCGGTCACATAAGGAGAAAACACCACAAAGCCTAATAAGAAGTGGTAGATGCAAAAAGATATAATAAAAGAAAGAATGACCAAAGAAAACTTGACTACAAGTAGTACAAGAAAGAAGAAGACAAGGGAAACAATAGAATAGGTGAATGAAATAATAAAGGATCGGAAAGAGTGTAAAAAATGGATGAGAACAGAATGAAAACTAAAATCCCAATACTCTGACGCTCGAAAGGGCATAAAGGGTTTTAGAGAAGCAGAACAAGTTATCGAATTGAAAAGTTTTGTTATGTTTTTTTTCTTAATCTATAAAAAAACAAAGTTTAATAACAATTGTTCAAAAAAGTCATTTTTTGATGTTTTTCCAGCTTAAAACAATAAAACTTCCTCTTAAAATTGACTTTTTCTCACTTATATACTGGCGTGCATAGAAATTGGCCCACTGTAAACTTTTGACTTTAAAAATTTATTTTGTTAATTATTCATCAGATAAAAGAAATATGCTGTTTGAAAGACAATTTAATATGCTTAAATGTGAGCATAAACTTCTTATGTTTAACATAGTGAAATTTACATATTAAGGAAATTAAGCTTTTTATTATCTACATAAATAGGGTTTTTGACAGTTTAAAACTCAAACTTAATTTCTTAATGATGGGTATGCCTTTTTCTTGCCCTCATAATATCTCTCATAAGATTAGGCGTAGATCTAATCAAGTTAACTATTGTTTCTTTTGGGATGTTAAGCCACTATTCCTCTACTGCAACAATAAGCCCTGGGATCGAGTTTGGGGTAGGACGCCTAGCTCGAATTCTTCTTTTTTAGCTAACCCCTTAAATGTTCTATCGGATTTAGGTCATGACTGTATGCTGGACACTCACTAACCGACTTGCAATGTAATCTTACACGATTCTGGGGGTGTGCGGTCCTGTGTGCTTTGCCATACATAAAGGTAAATTCGTCTCTAATGTAGTTCCACATGAATTACTAAAACCTCATCGATATATCAATCAGCTGTTAAAGCTCTCCTACCGTGAACACGGTCGCCCCTACGAATGAACACAGGGTCTGTTTGGGCTCCTATAGAATATGCACCCCAGATCAGGCAGGATCCTAACTACCTATAAAAGCACTCCGCTCTTCAAAGTAGCAATCTGTAAATCGCTCTCTTGGTCTTCGGTACACTTTCTTTCTTCGGTGCTACACCATGGAGGCATAATCTGGTCTCATCTAAGAACAGAAGAGATCCCCATTGTTCAACGTCCAATTCAGATAATCTCGTGCAAAACGCAGGCGTGCTTACCGATGAGCTGAAGAAGTTTTGGACCAATCGCAGGTGTTTTAAGAATCAGGTTATTTTTCTGCAGTCTTCATCTTACTGTCCACTAACTAATAGTCACTCCTCGCACCTCACTGAGCTGTCGTTGTACTTCAACAGCATCAGGTGATGATTTTTTAATATTGTTGACACAATAAAGTGGTCAACAAGAGCGGTTGTAAATCACCTTCTACCTGTTCCAGTTAAAGTCAAATATATATAAATAAATACTTATTTCAAACTTAATTTATCTTGTTACACATATAAGTTAAACTTTTCATCTGAAGATGACAACTTGGTTATCGAAACGTACTAATTATGGTGTAGTATCAAGCAGTAACGATTATAAGTGGAAATATTGAAAATTATCAAAGGAAAGGCGTTAATCAATTGATAAAAGCATCACCAGAGTGGAAGCAGATTAATTAAAATTTAATTTACAAAAAAAGTATGAAATTAGAGATTATTACCTTAAAAAATTGATTATAATTCTGTACATTGTTAAAATATGTCTAATTTTGAAAGTTAATAAATAATATATTTGAATAATTAAAAGAGGAGAGAATTTTTTATATGTAATTTACCTCGAATTTATTATGAAGATTCAATATTTACTCACCTTCTAGTCTTTTTAAATAAGCAGATTCTTCGTCTTCCTTATCCTCCTCTATAGTATCATCGATTGCTTCAACTTTTTCCAAATATTTAAAATGCAATTCTAATAATCTATCCACTTTTTCATGGTCGTTTTCAGTAAATTTACTAACCAATCTTTGTCTCTGAGATCCTCTACAATTTCGTAACATCGAAGCTATAATCGAACAAACATGTTCTTCATGTTCTTCTGTTGATAAAACTTTTCTCCTATTCTTCTTAGGCGTTTTCATGAATAAAGGAAATATTGTTCTCAATCCCAATATATCTACAAACTTGTTGCAGTTGTCTTTTCCATTAGGACCGGACATAGCATAATCGAGTACTTTCAAAGAGCCATTTCTGGAAGTCTTCTTTTCTCTAAGCATTAGATTCATCAATTGTAGACCTGAAAATAAAATTAATAAGAACGATTTTTTCACTAAGTGTCAAATTAGAATCTTCCACTAAAACAATATTTGTTGCTTATTTCTGATATATAACAACCTAGAGCCGTGTATCCCAACGAGTGGGACCACGCCACAAAGGGGGGCGGTTTGATTTTTAAGAAGTGAAAAATAAGTTATGTGGCTACTAAAGATGGCGCTGCTATTGTCAAATGCATATGACGTTTATGAAGTACCAACTTTCAAAAAACTATGTGTAAAATTTCATGACATTTCGTTTTGTCAGAAAAAAGTGACAGCTATTTAAATGAAGCTACTATTTTCAAAACAATGGATTTAAAAAAATTTCGTGTGTTAATTTATCATTACTTCCTCAGGAATGGCTTCAAATGTGTTATCAAAAAGCACCGATGATAATGAACATTCTGGTCTTTCAATTGAGGTAGTTGCTCCACAAAACATCAAACAAATTCGTTATATCTAATCATAAATTGAAATTGCGTGAGATAGCTGAGGCCGTGAAGATATCAGAAGGTAGTGTGTCTATAATTGTGCATGAACTTTTGACCATGAAAAAGCTTTGAACTGCTTCTTAATCCACCGTATAGTCACTGCTGTCTCAAAAGATGAGGGTATTGGGGAAGAATAAATCCAATTGATGGTAAAAAAATTCAGACACAATATTTTAGGTGGAAAATAAAATGATAAATATATGTTTCCAATACAAACCTTCTCCTTTTAAAAATCTTTCTCTATTTGGTACAACCATTAAGGAACTACATAGACAATTGAACAAATTCTCCATCAGCTCATGTTCTTCTGAACTATTTGGATCGTGCCTTTTGTAAAAAGCCAATTGTTGTAGTAATGTATCAATTCCGTCCATTTCTCCTAAAGCTAACCTAAAAATATTAATAATTTAGAGAAAAATACTTTTTTATATATAAACCAATCTTTTTCAAAAGTCTGGGTAGAAGGATCAGGCAATAAATATTTTACAACAAAACAATGAAAATCTCATGTCAAATCCATAAGGGCTTAAGTTCCTTATTAATTATTCAAACAGAACATGATTTTTCTTGCATTATGAAGAACACATTCAATATTTCAAGGCACTTATTTACCTCATCTTACTTTTCTTTTGTTAATTAGCACATTAGATGGTTCATGAGTAACAAAAACTTAATCATAAAATTATTTATTCTTCAAATAGAAGGTGGACTCAAACGACTCAATTATAAGAGATATAATACAATAAAATAAAAAATAGCAAATATCACTAAGTAACTAATAAAAGGACATGTTGAAATAAATATTTAACATACGTAATTACTTTCATAATAAGATGGTTCTGGTTTGTAAAAAGGATGAATGAGTAAAGAATTACCAGAAAAATACTAGAAGCCATAACAGTAAGAGAGTGAAACCCATGAAGACCTGGGTGGACGAAATCAATAAAGCGATTGAGAATAGAGATATGAAACAACAAGTAGTACTTCTACAAACAAAAGATCGAAAGAATTTCGGAAGAAAGACTCCATGTAGGGGTAGATAGACATAAGGATTAAATAGAAGAATCACTATCATTCAAATATAAAAACTATGATGTAATAAATCCAAATAATAAAGTAAAAAAACTGTTAGTCTGAGAAGCGAAGTATGGAGTGAATTTATAAGAAGTAAGTAATAAACATTATTGTTCTGTAGTACAAAGCTTTCAGTTTCTATCAAAATTTTCATTTTCTGACATGTACTCACCTATTTTTATCATTATCTTGTAACAATATGGACAATATTTCACTGACATACAATTTATTAGCATCGAAAGGAGCTTTTACTTTCAGCCTTTTCAATAGCCAAGCTAAAAGTCCTTGTTTTACAGCTTCAACAACGATTTCACTACTTAACTCTGTCAAATTTTCAATAATTGACAAAGTGTTGTGAACTCCATCAGCTTCTTCTTTAACACTCTCATCAAGTCGTTCTAAATTTTGTACTAGTAAGGCAATTACTTGGTGCTCTAATAAAGCTTGTATTAGAGCTTCAGTACCTTCCTCAGACTCATTCAAAATATCAACATCTGTTAATTCTTGAAGCAGTTCTACAGTTGCTACCTATGAATTTCATTATTTTTAAAGATATAAATTTATACAACAACAAATGAATATGGACAATTGCTTATTCACTTTCAAACATCATATTTCACAATACTGAAATACTTTGAGTTCAAATGCCTTTATGTGAATTGAAATACTAATGCATAACAAAATATATAACTAACAATGAATTGCCCCTTTGAAATAACCATGCAACTAATGATCATGTAGCCCCGAAACAAAAACAATTGTTGCAACTAATGTTTCAAATATTATGCTTGAGAATGGCACGCGAGAATATTGTTGGTTAAGTTCTAACACCGCATATGTACAAAAAATCCCTTTTTGATTTTTGAATGTCATTCAATACAGATGCACCTCTAGACAAGTTTTGAAACCAATCTATGGTTATAAATTTGTAAATCGGAGATTTTTATCTTGATTTAATTTTGAAAAATGAAGGGATTTGAATCACAATTTTAGTTATGTGATATGATACTGTTTCTGGTATATGAGAAACTTTACATACTTTTACCATATGTTGAGTCATAAGGCTAGTGTTAACTCCTCTTCTTTATTAATTTTCAAGGTGATTTGTGAAATTGACCATAAATTCCAATTGGCTTTAGTGTTTACACAGCTTTCGACTGGTATTGGCTAATCTTAGAAATTACAAGTTGTGCTCTGGAAAAATCAGTTTAGGGATTCGTATTGTATATTGCACCCTGTATAATATTTTTTTTCAAATAAGTGATTACATTTGTGGCATTACTTTGGTATATGATTATATTGAAGGATAACGCTTATGTCTTATGCTGACACTGGTGATTAACATGAACCCCTCTTTGGAATAAAAATTAACGACATCTTCTGGATCACCAAGTATGTAATTACACTAAATAAGGATTTCCAGTCAAGTTCAATAAGTATAAACATATTAAATACAACCAGCAGCTATATACATTACTGCTATATAATTTATATAGACAATTATATACAAAACTACATTTTATATGGCTAATAACTATCTAAGTGTATTTTCTTTCATGGCCTCTCTTTTTGATTATCTAAGATTAATAGTAAACAATTCACACTTTGTTTAATTATACAGATTGTTTATTTACATAAAGTCCTAAACTAATTTTTGAATGTTTAACAATATTATGAATGTAATTTTGGCTTCTACCAACCTTGTCCTCGCATAAGGTCAACTTATACATACATATTGATTTTTTTTTACCTTCAGGATTAATAACCACCATAGAACGATCAAATCTTCTCAAACATAAAACAACCTTAATGACGTATCACATGAATATAGGTATTAATTTGAACAAATTTTATAAATTTCCAGTATTTTAACTAAAATGATAAACTGAATCGAATTACAATGAAACAAACACCAAACAACAAAAGCAGCAACAAATAGCAATAAGGAGCAACAATTTCAAAATAATAATTAAAATTATGTAGTTGACGCATAAATAATATTGAAAAAAAAATACTCTACATGCCTCCTAAATATTTACACAAAAAAAAATAATTAGGGAATCTGGTGTGAATTATTTATTAGTTACTATTAATTAATTGAAAAGCAACTTACTGCAATATCAGTATTATCGTGAGCTAATAATTCCAAAAGGCTGGGTACCACTTGGAGTTTAACCAATAATGGATAATAATCAGGTGCCGTAGATAACAATCTCATTTCTTGTAGAGTTTCATGGAGTTCTACTTCACTATCCAAAAATTTTTCTGGGGAGTCTGGAAATTTAATCCTCATTTCTCTGTTTTTGAGACTCCTTTTTTCAAAATTCAACACAATCTTTTTCAAAGCCGTTTCATCAATTGCTTCTCCCTACAATGTGAAATACATTATACACGACATATTAGTGGCGAATTTAATAAATATACCTGAGTTTGTTGGGTTTCAACAAATTTCAAAATTTCCGCTCTTTCTTCCTCACTGATGTGTTCAAGAGGTTGGGTTGACGGTGTGGGAGATACTGGTCTTCTAGTCATTCTATTTGCCTTTGCTCTGGCAATTCTCCTCATTTTTCTTGCTTTTTCAACTTCATCTTCTTCATCATCAGCTTCTGTTGGTCTTTTTAGGGCTTGAGGTGGCTAAAATCAAATATATTGTTAAAATTTTATCTTTTAAAAATGAATATTCATTACTTTATAATCTAGCAGTTCTCCAACATCCATGGTTTAATAAATAAAAATAATACAATTATAAGTAAACTATAATTTGAATTTGAGGTTATATACATTAAACGTCATCTGTCATTATTACAGTGTCAAGCAGTAATATTTTTAAATTTCACTTGTGGTACTGCTTAAATGTCATTCGTCACTGTATTAGTGTCATTGTCATTTAGTGTATAATTGAATGATGTCACAGTTTTTATTCTCCATTTAATTTTTTCTTAGTTTACAAAAAAATAATTCGTTTTACAATTAAGTGACTCTAATTTCTAGTCAATTAAATGAACTACATTAGAAATCAAATTAAATATCATATATATAGTGTACTGTATCATATCGCACTTAAATGTTGAAGTATATTTTTTTATTTTCTGGGTGATGAGTGCCAGTGAGACTGTTTCTTTCCTGATTAATACAAGTAGTTCAGAAGGAGAAACGCACGGGGCCTTGTCAATAGTTTGTAGTGATAGTGAAGACGTACCATTAGTTCCTGAGGTAATATTCGAACCTACATTGGATTCCCCAGGAGTAAATAGAGAATCACAGCCTTTGTTGGGAGGGCTTGATGTCTCTTACAATCAATTCCCAGGTACGCACTATCTCGTATTTTTATTTTTAGACATATTGTTTCTGAAGTGATTGAACTTGATTTTACTTGACATTAAATTTCACATTTGTTTATCAATGGCTTAATTTATTATAATATACAAGCTTTCAGTTATATTGTTTTGATGAATTTTATTATCATAATTCTCAGACGATCCCTCATTTACTGATTTGGTGTGGCAGGCTGAAATTGCTATTGATCATGGAATATTTCCTGAAAGAATATCTCAAGGTTCTAGTGGGTCTTACTTTGTTAAAAACCAATCTGGGGTAAGTACACTTTATTAATTAATTAAAAAAAATAACTTAATTTATATCGGCTCTGTCAATTATAAACAAATATTATATGGTGGTAAATACAAATTTTGGATTCAAATTCCTGAAATTATTCTTCTTAACATCCTTTTTATTTTATATTTCAATTTGTCATTTCAACTAATTTGTTTTTTAATTCTGTTATGCTAATTGCATTTTAACTATTTTAATATGAAGAAAATACTCGTCACCAACAATCCAACAATTATAGTACAGCAGGGTAAACATATTTTTGGGGATCTAATCACAAGTTTTGTGTTGCAACAGATATTTCAGGAAAAACTATGTTTTAAAAGGACAAAAGGCTCTGATACATCATTGATAACAACTAAAAAAGGATATAAGAAACAAAAAATTGAGTTGTTATTGTGAATTAACAGAAGTTCAAATATACTTGTGTGCCATTCTGCAAGGTAATCCAGATCTATTAGAATTAAACTTGAATTTATGGACATTTATACTGTATATCATCCAATGTGTGGTTTTTGAGGTTTATTAATTTCTATAGAAAGCTCTGTGTAGATTATATGCCTTGATTTTCATGTTTTTTATTCCCTGCAAATATATCTATGTGCCACTGTTATGTTTTTGAAGATATAAATGTGTAAATCTATTTTTGGATTGAGTATGGTGATTAATTTGTAAATAATTGATTAAAATTCAAAGAAGGTCAAAAAATTTACCGAAATGTCAAATGTAATAAACATTCTTTATCAAATAAATTAAGCATTGAAGATCTATGTAAAACAAACAATTTCTCAGAAAATTAAAAGTTATTCAGATAATTTTGAAAAGTTAAAACTTTATTCTGATAATTTTTTTGGATGTTTCAGAAGCAATAACACATGTTTTAAAGGGGAAACAAAATTGAAAATATAAAATTAACTGGCTCTAATTGTAGATAGGGAGTATCTTGAAATTTTAAAAAAGTTGTTTTAAGTGAAATAGTTCAAAGATGTTGTGAAAATAGTTTTTCAGATGATCACTTTAAAATATGACATATTTCACACAGTTACTGCTTATTGAAAATTTTAAATTGCAAACAATTTCAACCTGAAACTAACATTATATGGACTTTAAACAGGCATATGATTGTATATTACGAAAACACCTGTACCAAGCTCTAGTAAAACACTTAAGAAATTCATACTGTTGGTGAAAATGACACTAAACTAAAATAGGGTGATCCGTTATTAACAGTTTTGTTTAATTTCCTACTAAAGGTGATTCTCAAGGATAGTGATTATGATCCCTGGCATCGACAAAAGATTGGCCAGAGGCAATAAAACAGTTGATGCTCTAGGAAACCTATTAAGGTCCAAAGATACCTCAAAGGTGGCGAACTAAGAATTTACAGGACAGTTACCCAACCTACAGTATTATATGGTAGTGAATGCTGGGTCATGAATAAGAAAGAGGAAAACAGGTTAAATGAATGGGAGAGAGATTTTTGGAGGGATACGAGTGGAACAAGATTAATAGAGAAGAAGAATGAATGCAGATTAAAAGGTTATATGGCCAGGCAGAGATTGACTATATAGTAAGTGCAAAAATACTGCGTTGGTTGGGACTATAGCAGGAATGGAAGATAACAGGTGGGTGAGGAGAGCCTTACAAGTGGAGTAAGTGAGTGCAAAAAGAAGAAGAGGGCGTCAACGTAGAAAATAGCTAGATGCATGTAAGGAAGAAGTTAGGGATAGCAAACTGGCATAATGCAGCCATGAACAACAAGAGTAGGAGAAAAGCAGTAGAGACTTCAAGCCATGGGCCTATAAGGCCTGCTGTGCAGTTAAACAATTTCAACATAGTAACGCACGACAGCATATCGGTGTGAAATGTAAAATTTGAGAAATCTGATTGGCAAAAGGATGTGTTTTTATTTTGCTCACTGGTCGATGATTTAATTAACTTTAATGTCCGAAAAATATTATGTTGAAAATGGAAGATTGCAGAATTGAACTTAAGGAAGCGAGTTATACAATAAACTAATACACTTCTACAAATCTCCTAAAAACATCTGCATTTGAAATATTTTTAATAATAAGCTTGTACGCTTTTATCCATATACTTCAAAAATGAAGCTTTTATTTTGGAGTGGATTAAAAGGCGCAAATTGTATTGAATCTCAAGGGGAAGCAAATATAAATAATTTTAACTTTGTTTTTGGTGAGGTTCATACACTTTACTGAATGTTTTTGAACAAGAGATAATTGTATTCTCAGAGGAGCTGTTGAAATGCCCGAAACTTTTAAAGCATCTAAATTCAACAAAAAGTTAACAGCAATATGAAAACAAATTTTATTGTCCCACGAATGAAATCTAAGTTATCTCAAACATAGTTAATGACGGATCTGGTGATTTAGAAATTATGTTTTTTCTGAATAGTTTTGCACTTTTTTTATGGTTTGATACAACTGGATCTTTGTCTATCTTCAGTTTTTCATTTTTTGCTTTCTAGGAAGGATATAAGTAGTGGACAATTTAATAAACTTCTGCAGTAATTTAAGTTTAGAATATTTTGGTAGTTAAGAAATTTGTTCCATCAATTCCAAAATATGTTAAGATTAGATAAACGTTCATTGTTTGATCCATACAAAAAGTCTAAATTGTGCTAAAATAATAATAAAAAATTCAATTACATTTATCAACATTGAAAAATAGAACGGAAACACAAAATTTGACTGATATGAAATAAAGTATGAATTTATTGCATTTGCTTGAGAATTATAAAATAACTGATCTAATTTCATTTGTATTTTCCAAATCATTTCATTATTTTGGCACTTTGCAATGGGTTTTTTCAAAATATTGCTTAATCGATCGTCATGACTCACTGTGTAAGTAAAATAATCAATAATAATAAGATATCTACTCATTCTGTGTCCTTGTCCCCTCAAGGTCTGATATCAAAGGTTAGTTGATATTAACATTTCAAAAATTGATTACGAATATTTTTGCCTCATACAAGTAAAAAGTGATATTGCTACAAAAACAATTATTTTGAATCTATTGGCATGACGAGAACGATTTCCAATTAAATCATATCACTTAATGGAGGTCGTCGTTTTGAACAATAAGTTCATTATGTTTAAGAAATTTTATTTTGTTGTCAATATTATTTAAGTTTTTTTTACCAAAAAATTGTAAATATAATTACACTAAGTACTACTGTCTACAAAATACAAAGCAAGTATCACGAGAAAAACCACGAAAATAAAAAATAGCGAACTGAAACTATGAAGTAAATATAACAATTACGAGACGTACTGACATAACCTCCAAATTCGAAATTTTTCTCCATAGGCCATTTCAACAATATTTCAGTTGTGTTGTAAAATGTGATAATAATAATATCAGTAATAAATTGAGTTTCTATTGTCTGCCTACAAAACTTTAATCAAGTTTATCAAATATGAGTTTTTTATTTAAAAAGCAAGCACATGAAACACACTCGAGTGGATCCAGTGGTGCCTATCGTATGGAGGTGACTGGATATTAATATTGAACTTCTGTAGATTGTAGTATTGGGAAAAGACGTGCATTGGTAACTAATTCCACAGGCATACACTTCTCTAAAGAAAGTAGTCCCGATAAATTGACATTCTTCTATACTCTAAGTTGTCCAGGTTTATTGTCAACTCTGTATCGCCTATAAGTCGGATTGTTCTCTTCTGTATTGAGTCGAGGATTACAAGCTGTTGTGGAGTATATAGTTTTTTGGTCTTGAAGAGGGCTACAAGTTTTTGTAAAACTGCATTAGCTAATTCGACCACGTGACTATGCCAGGACATATTGATCCCAACCTTCACACCCCAACAAGTGATTTTGCAGTGGTGGTGATTTTATGTCCAGATAATACCAACCTTGAGCTGCCTTTGTAAAAACAGCCACACATAACTAAATCAGATTGCCTCCATCCCTCTCCAGAATGTTTCCAAGGTCGGTATTAATGGAGTTGGGCTTTAGCCGAGTTTATTGGGGCGACTGATTTCAACGACGACACCAGGAGGTAACTCGTTTTCATTAGATAAAAAGAGATTCAGTTGGAATACTGTTCATTTTCCACAAGTTTTCAATATATTTGCTTTTCAGATTACATTTAACGATTACCTACAAACTGCATAGTCGAATAAATCAACATTTTCGGGAAAAAATTTCACAGCCATTTCGCAATAAAACTGGAAATAATAAGATCTAAATAACTCTACAGAAACTTAAAACAAAAGCATTTGTTTATCCCACGGCTGCCATTTTTAAATGACAACAGCTGATTTTAACAATTACTGCGTTCGACTATGTAAGAGGTCTGGCTATTAAATAACGAGACTGGTTACGAAAAAGTGTTTTATTATAAAAATTATTCTACATTCGAATGCTCCCCTTCAACATACTCCCCTCCCCCCGCCACGTACCTTTCCATACGTTTTTTTCCATTGATCGAAGCAGTGCTGGGAGTCTTCTTTGGTGAATGCCTTTAGGAGCTCTGCCGTTTTTTCGGGTCCCTTTCAAAGCAGATTTTATCTTCGGAAACAAAAAAAGTCTCACGGTGCCAAATCTGGTGAATACGGCGGGTGTTCGAGCACTGGAGTGCGCTTACTGGCCAAATACTGTTTCACAGATAGCGCGTTATGGGCAGGTGCGTTGTCCTGGTACAAAATCCACAAGTTGTTCTTCCACAACTCGGGCCGTTTTTTACGAACTCGTCCTCGTAGTGTTGCCAAAACGGATAAATAGTAAGTTTGGTTAACAGTCTGACCCTCTGGAACTCATTCAGTCATCTCGATACCGTTAATGTCGAAAAAAATTATCAACATTGCCTTAAATTTTGATTTACTCTCTCGGCACTCACTAAACCTCTTACACCACTTAAAAACACGCACACAAGGTAGAGAATTGACCCTATAGGCCTTTTGCGACAATTTATAGCACTCATGAGGAGTTTTTTTCAATTTAACGAGAAATTTGTGATTGATACATTGCTCCTATTTTTTTGGCACGAGAAAAAAACCTGTTCCTTCCAAACCGATACTGAACAAAAACTATAATAGTCACGGAAACGTATTTTGGGACGTGCATAGACAAGATATCTAGACACCCAACGCTACTAATCGTTTTTTACACCATCCGCCTAGGGCGCCCTCTAAGCGCGCAGTCTCGTTATTTAATAGCCAGACTTCGTACAACTAATGATTCTGACTGTTCGGTTTCGTAGCCGTCAGGAGCGTGGAGAGTTAAGTTCATAGAGTTATGTATTAGTGATCGATTGTTGTACAGTTCTAACTGCAAAGACCTCAAAGATAGAGATTTAAGATTGGCCGCAGCGAAAAGAATTAGCGAATCGATGGGTATCAATGGATTTGGACATAAAGTGGTTATAGCTAAATTTAAGAAGCTCATACTGTCAGGAATTGAAGAAGATAGCCGATAGTGAAAGGTCGTCTGGTTTGAAAATATGAACGCCAGTAGCTAAGTAGCGCAGATTAACTTGCAGTTTTATTTTAGGGCTCACGTTGGTGTCTGATTTTAAAATATGTCTTGATACACGTTCCAGGAGATAATCTAACTGTTCTTCAGACATTCGTAATAGGTTTTTAAAATCTTCATGGTGATTAATCCTTAGCTCATGGTCATCGAACTGTTCAGCCTGCGAATTTCTTTTCGGTATCCACTTCCTCGCCCAATAACGCCTTTTCTTCCGTTTTCTTCTCTGTCCACGTAACTGTCTCAATCTTTCACTTAAAATAGCACTAAAGGTTGAACTCAAAATTGCACAACTTTCAACTACGAGCTCGTTCATCGCGGTTGGCTACCCAAGGAAAACTAAATCGTGTGTGTGTGAACGGTCCACAACACTTAGCTAGTCCCCACTCCAGTCGTGAGCCACGACAGTGAGTACGGAAGAGTGGCACGAATTCGTATTGTTGCTCAATAGAAACCCGCCTTTAATTTCGTTCTCACTGCTCAGTTCCAAGAATAGTTCACCAATAGGATTGCTCAATAAACTGAATGTGTCTGCCATGTGCGTGCGAAAAATCGCCATACGTGACGTCACCTGCAGACCTCGACCGGTCTTAACTCTTTGTTGAGCTAGACTATTTGATGAGTTTAAAGGCCAATTTTAACAAAAATACAGTTATTTTTTTAAGTTTTATTCATTATTATGAATTAATATTAATTTAAAATCCAATTTCCAATTATTCAGTTAATTTTAAGTTCCATTTATAATAGGTATACAATGAAGAAAAGAAATTAAAGAAAATGAATTATTTTTAAAATGATCTGTATTTTATAATTAGTAAAACAGAAGCCATTAACAAACTTTAAACTAAAAATTAAAAAGTAAAAACAAATGAAATGATTTAAACTGATTTATGAAAAATATTTCTAATAATAATCTAAATTATTAAATTTAAGAAAAATAATAAAATATCAGATATATATAAAATAAAGAGATAGGTAGAAATCTGTCAATGAGTAATTTTGAACATTTTTTTTCCAGTTTTTCTGCCGTCATCTTCATCCCCTTTTACAGACTTTCTCTTCAAATTCGTGCTTTCAAATTTAGTCTCACAAGATTATTTTGCCTTAAACAATAATATTGTCTTTGTTCACTATTCTCTACATATATAATACACACAAATAATAGTTTTTAAAACGTAGAACTAAGTAAAAAACGAATTTCCAACTCTTCAATCACTTGTACGACCTTTTCGAATTAACAAAAACACAAGCAATACCGCACAGCGTAAATGGTAAACAAGCCGTCGAGGTCTGCAGGTGACGTAAGCATCACTTGACCTTGGCTCAAGAATTGGCGTATGTACGTCTTATGGGATTGATCAATCCTATTGGTGAACTATTCTTGGTTCAGTTCGTGTTCGGTTATATACATTTTTGAACGCTCTGAGGAAGATCTCTTTGCTCCGAATCTTAAACGAGCGCTCTCAGATTTGTTTTCCCTTTTGAAGTTTTGTTTGGAATTTCATTGCTTATCAATTAGCAATTTTATTCGAGTGATATTGCATATATAAAATAAATAGTTTTATTCGTAATGCATAAGAACTGACTGAGTATAGTACTTAGCACCTCCATAGGTCTTGAATTGATTACCAGCTTCAGTACGAATCTGTTCTTCCTTGCTATACGACAAATAAGCATTTAAAAAGTTAATTTGTGTGGTTGTTGCTTTTCTGATCGGCTGGCTTAAATTACCACAATCAATCTGTACAATCTATGATCACGTGCTCGCTTTGTTCCACGAACAATGTTACTGAAAGCAACTAATATATTTAGCACTGCTGGGTTAGTTTACTTTCCTTGAAGTAACAGAATAAAATATTAAGTTAACTTGAAGTTTCAAAAAAACATAGAGGGCTTCGTGCCTAAACTACAATTTTCAGTTGAATAACGTTTAATACAAATTATATAAATTTTTTTTTAAATACAATATAAAATAACAGAATACAGCATTTATAAAATAAGTAAATTTTAGTATTGATTTCTAGTCTTTACTAAGGTTTCTGTCACACTTAAGCCGTGTATATCAAATTTCAAAACCGTAAATGAATATGAATCATTCTCAGTGAAATTACTATTACATTTATCAAAGAATGCGCATAATAATTAACTAGTTATAACTAAAAACGACCAATAAATTTTGTTGCATATGATTATGGATTATGTAGTTAAGTTGCTATTTCACTTAATAGTTTAATTCAAAAAACATGGTAACTTTCCATGAAAAGAAATACTTTTATGAAATTAGTTTTTAAAATTCGCCCTAAAGCAACTCTCTTGCTCAAAATCTAAATAAACTTAATAATCTTAGAAATGAATGTAATAGGAGCTCTAAACATAAATATTACATCACTCGAAAAGTCGTGTGATTTACTCACAGAAGGCGCTGCCATTGTCAAATCCATAAGACGTTTATGAAGTACGAACTTTCAAAAGACTATGTGTGAAATTTTATGACATTTCAATTAGGCACAAAAAAGTGACGGCCATTTAAGTGAAGCTACTTTTATTATATTTTCAAAATAACTTCGTGTGTTAATTTATAATTGCTTTTTGATGAAAAAAATACTGTACAAGCTCAGCAATTGCTTCAAAAGTATTATCCGGACTTTGCTCCATCGAAAATAACCATTTGTTTTTGGTTTGCTGAATTTAAACGTGGTCGTACAGACACTGATTATGGTGAACGTTCTGGTTGTCCAATTGAGGTGGTTACTATAGAAAACATAAAAAGTCCACAAATTGGTTATATCTAATCGTAAATTGAAATTGCGTGAGATAGCTGAGGTCGTGAAGATATCAGAACATAGTGTGTTTACGATTATAAAGAACATTTGACCACGAGAAAGCTTCTTCGAAAGTGGATCTGGATTATCATGTGAGTGGAGTGCAGCCGGTGAACCACGTCCGAAGCGTCCAAAGGCACAACAGTCAGTTGGAAAGATTATGGCTTCAGTATTTGGGAATCCACATGGAATAATGTTCATCGACTATCTCCAACAGGGAGAGACAATCAATAGCGAATACTACATAGAGTTGATGGATCGCTTTAATGCAAAAATCAAGGAAAAAAGGCCTCATATGTCGAAGAAAAAACCACTGTTTCACCAAGACTATGCACCGATTCATAAGTCAATGGCAACTATGGTTAAATTGGACGAATTACACTTCGAATTGCTTCCTCATCCACTGTATAGTCCAGATCTCGTCCCCAGTGACTACTGGTTATTCGCTGATCTCAAATGAGGCTTGCCGGTAAAAAATTTAGCTCACATAAGGAACCAATTGCTGAAACTGAAGCCTATTTTCAGTTCAACGCATCGAGAAGCGTTGGATTAATTGTATTGCTCATGAAGGAGATTACATTGATAAATAAAATCGATTTTGGGCAAAAAATGTGTTTTTCTTGATCACATGGCTTATTGAGTGATGTGTTACATGGGGTAAAAACTAATTGATAGTAATAATATTTGAAAACTTTCCAGTATTAGGCAAGTTATGTTAAAAAATAGAAAATATACTCAGAAATACCTTTTATAAAGTAGAAAATAGTTACCATACCCGCTTTAAGTGTGTGTACTCATATAAAAATTGTTTACTAAGCAATTAATGTCTTAAATCGAGGGCCGTTTTTTTCAACCTCCGATCGCTCCGTGTAGTATTATCCTGCTATACCAGCCGTATCACAAGACTCTTGTACACAAAAAATTATAAAACTCGTACAAGGCGTTTCCGAGATAATTTAGGCGTTTCATATATAAAAGTCACTCTGTATATATAAATATGGATTCTAAATGTTTTTTTTGATGAAAATAGTGTTCTTTAATTTTCTTAACATTTCATTATGATTATTTTGTTACAGAAAATAATAGGGGTATTTAAACCGAAAGACGAAGAACCCTACGGCAGATTGAATCCAAAATGGACGAAATGGATGCACAAACTATGTTGTCCGTGCTGTTTTGGAAGATCCTGTCTAGTACCAAATCAGGGGTATTTGTCAGAAGCTGCGGCTTCACTGGTAGATATAAAATTGAGTCTGAATATCGTACCGAAAACTAGAGTAAGTAATAAAATAAAATTTCACTCAATTTTTAATAAATCATGTTCAATTTTAGGTAGTGAAATTAGTTTCTGAAACTTTCAATTATTTAAGGATAGATAGGCAAAAAGCTAGAGTAAAACGTGCGATTATGGAACAGTTCCCAAATGTCGGATTAAGATTTAATAGGATAGGCTTACCTCCAAAAGTGAGTTTCTACTTTTTGTATGTGTTCATACTCAAGTATTATTAGTTAACTAGATCCTTTGATAGATGACAGGTACAGGATCCGCGCCATAGTAATATGAACAAAATCCACCAGAAGATAATGATGGAAATATCGTCTTACTATGCAAGATGTAACAAGCATTATTATTTTTAAACACGTTTCTTCAGTTTCTACAACGAAAGTGCATGTGAAGCCATAATATTGTAGCTTGTTTCTCAACCGTAGATACTATATCATCATTGTGATAATTTCTTCAACTTTTCTTCACTAATCTAATTTTTGTACTTACAGGGTATACTCTAATGAGCAGAGTCAACATCATATGTCTAAAGGATTCCAGTTATTCATTATTTTAATGTTTTTGCTAAATTTTGACAGATGCAACCCTAGTAAACAAAATCCAGGCAAAAGTTACCAGAATTTTTATCTGAATTTTTTGAAAATCCATAGAAAAGCTATATGGGAAGTTCAGAAATTGGTGATGTTTACGGATATCTCGAAAATTGTGTAAATGGTTTTTTTTAAAGTGAACCTCGTTTGTTCTAACGCCAGGAGCAGTTGATGATGAATTATCCTTTTTTCCATTCTTTCTGATCCTTTACTACTTTATTTATCTGTTGTATTATCTTCCCTAGTCTTTCCCCTTCCTGTGCTACTTGTTGTAGCCAGGTTTTCCTAGGTCTACCTTTACTTCTTATCTTATATATTTTTGCTTCTGTCATTTTTCTTATCAGACTTCTTCTTTTTATGTATTCTTACCTATTCAAATTATTATGTTTCCTATTGGTTCCCGCTTGAGCTTTTCTACAATTATATCATTTTTTATCTATATGCATACTTTTTCCACCATTTTCTTAAATATATTTGCTAGGTTCTAGATTTATGTATTCTATTATTGTCTCCAGTTCATCGTTCTTTGTAGAAGAGGACTAAGACTATTTTTCCCATTTCCAACCTAAACTCCATCTATTTTTATGTTTTCATAAATTTCTTTTCTAATCTGTTCTTTTTCTAGGTATTCCCATACCATCCATAGTTCAAATCGATAAATGTAACATGAAATTCTTCTCTCTGTTCTATTTTTCTTTTCTTTAATCTCCTTAATATGTGGAGAGGATTCCTTCTGATCGATACTCGTTTAGAGCCATGTATTGAGTTCCTGGAGGCAGATCGCGCCTTCGCTGATTGGAGCACGTTGAGGCGGACCTGATCCTGCTAGGGGTTCGACATTGGAGGCATCATGCTCACGACAGAAAGGATTAGCAGTTGATGGTTTAGAAGGTCCTGGTTCTCCAAGGACCGTAGCGCCGATTAAACAAAAAGAAGCATATGTAAATGATATCTAATAACCGATAACTTGAGACAAATATCCTAGATTTTAAAAATGCAATGAAAAAAGTTGTGATCTATTTGGCAAGTCATAAACAAAAAATATATTAAATGAAACTGGATCCTCGGAAAACCCTTTATACAGAAAGACATTATTTCCAATATGAATATCAACTCATCGTAGTATACCCTTTACAAGAGTAGTCAGTTTGCTCCAACATAAGAATGAGACTAAAATTTTAGTGTAAATTCATTTTTTTTCTATTATTTCAAAGGTGGGCTCATTCCAAGTATTCGTAGATGGTTATAAGGATGCAGATTATTGGTTGAGGAGATTCGAAGTGGAACCGTTACCCCCAGCAGTAGCTCAAAAATTTCAGTTACAGTTCGAACGGTTGGTAATATTAGATTACATAATCAGAAATACCGATCGAGGCAACGACAATTGGTTAATTAAATACGACCAACCGAAAATTGCGAACGGTAAGTAAAATATTCGTCTAGATACATTACGGTATTATTAAAACTCAACAGATTTCATTTTATACTTTTTAATTATTTTTTAGGTAATACTGTAAATGCTCAAGTTGAACAAACTGATACTTCAGACTGGAATGTAGTGCAGCTACCAGAAATCAGTATAGCGGCTATCGATAATGGTTTGGCATTTCCTTACAAACATCCTGATAGCTGGCGGGCGTATCCTTATCATTGGTCGTGGTTACCGCAGGCTAAAGTACCGTTTAGTGAGGCTACTAAAGACCTTGTGTTACCGTTGTTGTCACATATGAACTTTGTGCAGGTAAATAAATTGTGTTGTTATTCATTTTCAGTACGATTCAAATTTTAAAACATTTCGAATCTTTCCCAGATTGGCTTATTGACCAAGTGTTTGAAAATAAGCTTTTTCTGAATAGTTTTTTAAGTATTTAAGTCATAACCTATTCATATTTTTTTCTGGCTATTTCTAGTAAAGTATAAAAGAAATGTTTGTGCTGTCAGCATAAATTTAAACCTTGTGCGTTCTATTTAGTCTTCATTTGTGGGGATTTACATTTACCTTTGAGAATAGTTTTCCCTTCGATTGAAAAATTATATTTAAAAAATGTACCACTTCTTAAATTGACTGTATGATTTATACGTAAATAAAATTTTGTTTTAGGAACTCTGTGATGATTTATATACGCTATATAAGCAAGATAAAGGCTTTGATAAGAATTTATATGAACGTCAAATGTCAGTTATGAGGGGCCAAATATTAAATTTAACACAGGCTTTAAAAGATAGCAAATCTCCTGTACAATTGGTCCAAATGCCGGCTGTTGTTGTTGAAAAGTAAGTATGGTACAGTAACTTGATTTCAATAACATTTGCATAGAATCGTTTTGATATTGAGTGAATTAAATTGTTTCCTTATTCCAAATTACTTTTGAGGTATCATATGATTATCGCACTGAGGCAGTATTGCCAAGTCTGATCATTTTTAAATAGATCTAATGATATCACACTAGAAAACTTCATTTGAGTTAGAATTTTTTGTATTTTTCAATTTTTTGTTGAATTCTAAACTCAATTGTTCATCTATTTTGAATGTATAGTGCAATATACTCCTTCAGTTCATATTACATTTGAATTTCCATTCTTCTGGGCAATTGACAGTATTTATAAACACTTACAACTGTTTGTTGGGCTTATTGAGATTCTAATCATTTTATATCCAGCTTGAACCATAATTTCCTTATACATTCAAATAATTAAATTTTTTTGTAGGATTAACACACTTTTTATCAAACAGTTTACCTCTTTGGCCAAAAATGACCCTATTAGTCCCCTATCTTTATAACCATAAGTCTTTTAAATGATTAACTATTGTCAGCATGTCAATAACCTGTATTATTAGTCACTATGGGCATATAACAAATCTTTTCACTCTAGTTAGGTTAATTGTTGCACTTAAATAATGTTTAAAGAAAATCCAGAATAAATAAATTTTTATTTAGATTCTCAATTACTCTATAGGTATTAAGTATTATATTTATTTGAGTACTACATTGTCGTGGGTCATAAACACAACAGATGAGAGCACACCTGTAATCTGTTTTGCTGTTAGGTTGGAGACTTAAACATCTAGTGTACTCTAAGAGACCATTTATTATTAGTGACAGCAACTTGTTATAGTTACTACTTGGTTAACATCATATAAAATAATATCTTGGAATACCTCAGTGGTAACAATTTCAGCAAGGAAAATCGTGAAATGTCTGGGAATTTTATGGAAAGTTCAGTAGACATAATTGCTGGGTCCCCTTGGTTAACAAAACTTGTAGTAATGATACCTTCTTCATGGAGGTCTATGAGATCTTTGAAAAATTTCCCACAATTTTATATCACTGTCATTCATACAGTGATGACTGTACTACAAGGAGCATCGGCGCTGCGACCATCGTTATTTATCGTAGCGAATGAAGATATGGGGGGCCAGGATAGCAGTAGTTGGAATGAAGGAACAGCACAATGGTACAAAGTGCAGAACCGCTTCCTGCAATTATGCAATTTATTTTTAGGAACAAAAATGACCATTAAAAAGCAGCCCTTCTATATTACATTAAAACATCTATGTATCAATATAAATTTTAGGAAAATTATTAGGGAAAGTTGATTAATATTTTTTCTGCAAAACGAGCATTCGAAAATTTCATGTAATATGCCTTAAATCATTGGACCTATCAAAGGTTATGGATTCGCCCTACTTATCTTTTCACACGTAGTTTTTGAGATGCCAATATAATAATTAAATTATAAATGAAGAAAAAATCTAATATTCTTGTATAAAAATGAGGGATTATATTATTGGTATTTGTTTAGGACAATTACATAAAATGTGATAAAACAGTATATATTTTTGTTCAGTTTTATTTTCTTTTAACAATTATTCCAACAATGAGTTAGATCTTTTGTCTTAATTTTCTTCATTGTATTTCGATGATATTTCCTAAGTTTGTTAAAGAAAAAGAAAATTTGTTAGATAGTTAGTAGGTAAAATGGCAATTTACCAAGACTAAAATAATATTGATATAAATTTCAACCTTTTGAAAAAGCTTTCTCTCTAGAGGTCGAAAGGATCTATGGCCATTATAGTATTTTGTACATTTAGATCCTTTGGTAAATTTCAGTATCCACAGCTGGTGCATCTGTGGCAGTACTAGTATCTAAAAATATAATTAATAATAAACAGACATTATTTTACTTTAGGCAAATTATTAAAATAACTAACCGTACAATCTATTATTTTCTTCACATCAATATCTTCACTGCTTAAGCATTTCTTTTCCAAAGACCTCCTTTCTTGTATTTTTTTGTAAATGTATGGGAAAATCAAAAACAGAAGGAAATGCTCCTGCTTTTAAAATTCTAATTAACTTCAAAGTCTTCTTTGGTGAAGTGTTTTTCACAAAACACTGTATAGTCATTTGGTTTAAAATTGTCTTTTCTTATAGTCACTAGCCATTTATTCCTAAGATTGGGGTCTTTTGGTATTCTAAAATATAGGTACATAATCATTTTTGATTGCAATGATTATAAAATACTAATTTTTATTGGGAGGAAAAGGATTAATACTGATCTTGATATTTTTACAAAATATTCCTCACAAATCACTAAAAACCACGTTATAATTATCAATCAAAATAAAATAAGTAGCAGATAATAAGACATTAACACTTAAAAATCCTCCAGGTACTTAAAAA
Organism: Diorhabda sublineata; assembly: GCF_026230105.1. NCBI lineage: Eukaryota > Metazoa > Arthropoda > Insecta > Coleoptera > Chrysomelidae > Diorhabda > Diorhabda sublineata. Next base: position 5,634,295 of record NC_079474.1, on the reverse strand, counting down.
TGAATTATCCCAAACAACCATGGGCAAACTCGTTGGCATCGATTTAAAACCGTTTGGGCTCGTCCATAACCTTTAATAAGTCCATGTTTTAATCCAATATTTTATACAATTCACTTAATTGTTTTATTATTAAAATAAGAATGTATAAAATGATATAGCAGAATTTGTTGTCAATATATAAAATGTAATTTGTTTCAGATCTCAAAGCCAACATACTTCTAGGTTTTTAAATTTTACACAACGCTTCCAAGATAAAAGTCCTTTTTTTTCTTGGTGTTGAAATATTTTGTTTAATAAAAAAAAGTGATTGATTATAAGTGATAACTATTTTAAACTGTCTCTACTAATTTGGAAATGGTAAGCTCTTATTTTAAAGAACACCATGTAAAAAAAATGTATCTATCTTTAGAGCATTTTTGTTTTAAATGTTATAATTGAAATTTATTACTGAAAAATATACATTCCCATATTTTAACTTTATTATTATTTAACTTTTAAGTAAACTAGCAACTAATGGAAGAAAAATTCAACAAAAACTGTTTTACCAAATTACTATATATGCCAATCGATTATGTGGAAGTAGATTTCCAGTTATATTTATTAATTGATTCCACCTGAAACACATTAATTTCGATTAATTTTTCACTTGTATGTTATTTTGTCTTTTAACCCATTCAGTCTTGAAAATTTTTATCGGTTGGGAATATGTGACCTTAGGTGCATAGAATCAGATATGTACAATGTATTGTACATTATAACTAATGAAAGAGTACTAGTGCTTAGTGGACTGTATTTTTGTATTTGTTGCTATAATATTATGATTGAGTGATTTGAGGTAATTATACGAGTGAAACTTAACAAATGAAGTCACCGAACTTTATTTACTTTTTTAAATTTTTATCTTTCCAACAACCAATTAAAAAATACTAATTTATTATGAAGATCTAGTCCCTTAAAGTATACTTGGCTATCAAAATATATAGACCACATGTGGGTATATAGAGGGTGTTATTTGAAAATATTTGAAAGGGCTCCTAGACTCTTAGACCCTCATAGTGTGGCAATAATTTTTTTCATCTATTATATTTTTCGACTTTGCCAGCCCCGAACTACCCTCTCCATTAGATCTCCTTGTACCTCCCATACCATCTCTTTTTGGAACCTTCTTTTTTTCGTGCTCTTGCCATATTTCTAATGGTCACTTTCTTTTTCGTTCTTGTTTCCTGTATTCTTTTCAAGTGTCCCAGCCAATTTTACTAATTTCCCACTCAATTTCTTGGTTTATCCTTCTCTATATATCTTCTTCCTTTTTCCCTCCTAATTTTCTTGTCAGTAATTTCTTCTCCCATATATCTAATTTGTTTTCCTCCGTTTTATTAAGTCTCCACGTTTCGCTTGCATAAAGTACTGTTAGTTTTTTGGAGATTAGTATTTTGTTTATTGTTCCTGACTATTTGCTTCCTTGAGTTAACCTTGTTTCTATGTTTTCTTCCTCATCATCATTGTCCAAAATACACATAACTGTTGACTTGCTCGAATCCCAATAATTATTGCATGTGTAATTCGAGTTTTGGTCATTTTCATAAAATTGCCATTTCTATGAAAGCCCTGCACGTCTTTTCACTTATTGATAAGATTACCTCATCATCTACATAGTCTAGCAACTGTTTCTGTTTTTAGTCTTCCCCTGGTTTCATTCCGCTTCTTTGTACTATCCAAACAGTGTAGTAGATAGAGGAGCTCCCTGTTTTAGCCCTATATTTGTGTTAAAGTTGATATTTTCTGTTTTATTTTAATTTTTGTTTTGATATATGCAAATGCCATTTTCGTGAGCTTCATCAGTTTTATTGGTACTTTCATTATTTTGTAAAGATTTTCTCTTGTAACTGTGTCTTATGCCTTTCGGAAATCAATAAAAATTGCAAATATCGGTGAGTGTACTATTTCTAATATATTTCCTACCTTTAGAATGTTTATATATTCATCGTCAGAGACCGAAATTATGGTCAAAGTACTTAAATATTTGAATGCTAGAAATTATTTTAGAAATAATACACTTTGGTGTTTATTTTTGCCACAATCCCACTACCAAAGCGCTTATAAAATAGTTGGCAAAGACTTCACATACATGATACAAAATGAAATTAAAATTATATAAAATAAAATTTTCAACTGTACTGTACAAAATCAAAAGTTGGTGTAATTTAAGTTTTGAATACTCTCCAGTTGTGCTTATAGTTTAAGATTCAGTTCTCAATTTAGAAATTAATAAAAAAGGTAAGTATGACAAATTCGATAATACAATATGGAGACGATGAATTCTGTTAGGTTTCCAATATTTACAACTCAATAAATATTTCATGTCTTTAAGATCGTTAATATAATTTTAACCCCTCAACTACTATCGTTGTTAAGACTTTAACTAACGCTATGCTGAGGTATTTTTAAGCTTCCCTAGGAAGAAATTTCTTGAGAAATGTCTTTTTTAATTTTTCTAAGGGTTCCTACTTTATGCGGGTCTGTGACAAGCTCTATTGATGTAAACTAGTTGTCACCAGTTACATTTCGATTGGTATTTAGAATGGGACTAATAATCATAAAACAGATGTTGTGGGTACACTTATTTTATGTGGATTAGGATCATAAATGAATTCATGTTTAGCGTCACATAAAGACATCATTTTAATGCCATACTTTTCTGTTTTTGATTTTAAGTACACCATCTTCCTATCCTTCCCTAGTTGCAGTGTCATGAAAGCTAACAAAAAACGAGCTTTAGACATATTGGTCTCCCAGTTCCATATTTTGCGCAGAGTGCCATTAATTCAAGAAAAACTTTTATTCTGTAAAAGAAAGATGATCAACTTAAGTGGCCGTATTTCCATACAAAATGCTCATTTCTGTTATTTTGGAAGAAGAAATGTTCCAAAATAGTTTGCAACATTTCTTTTGTAATCAAAAGAGACCATGCCTCAAGCAGTTTGCGGTCTGTTAAGAAGTACTGGGCTAATAATCACAGGTAGATGAACCCTGACATATTATGTGACCTACCACTTCCACAAATGGGCTGACTTTTAGACCACTTGAATTTATTTGTACCGTACCAATACTACTGAGTTCCAGGCTAGATTCTAGCTACTGTTATCTTGATGTTTTATTTTTCCTTTCTCTTTCTTTATTCGTCTCAGCTTCTTTATTTGTTTTTATATCATTTGTGAAATCCACTTTGTCAATAGTTATAAGACGACTGCCAACATGAATTGTATCATTTGTACCTGGCATTGAAGCACTAGAAATGTTTTTCACTGTAAAATAAAAAATAAAATCTGTGAAAAAATTTTCTTATTGACTCCCAATTGCCTATTACAATGTTAACACAAGTCACAAGTACCAAGTCGACTGAGAATAGCTATAGTGGTGTAGCCAAATTACTTGGTTTTTCCAACATTGCCAGAAATGTGTACAGTGGGGTCTATTTTGATCCCACAATTGCAGTTGAGGGTTATTCTGAATTTAAATTCACTGGCACTATAATGTAATTACTGTTTGACACCATGGTAATAGTTGAGAGTTATTTGAAATTTAAATTTACTAGCACTATAATGTAAAATATCACTGAATACTTCATTATTCAATAAAACTTTGAAGAAGCCTCCAACAGAAAATGTAATGGTGTTCTTTAAATTGAAGTGAACCATATCATTTACCTTATATTATATACTCTCGTTTAATATAATTTAAAATGTATATTTGAACACAAATCTCTTTATTAAAAATGTATTTATTTTAAGAATTTAAACAAGAATAAAGTTACTACATGACTAGATATTTTGCTATCACTATTGTTTGATTTTATCTACCCTTGGATCATCGTGTCTGTATACAGTGTACTGTTCCTTATATCTTCTGTTATCTCCATCTTTTTGGTAGTACAAGTAAACCGAATAAATCGTTAATCCAACTCCAGCGATTCCAAAAACAGAACTCCCCATAATTTCTGGAATTTCATTCCAACCTCTTTTGATTAGGGCTACTAATCCCTTACTAGAAGCAGCACTCATTTTGAAAGCTTTTTCCAAACTATCAAATATATTTTATGAAAACTAGTAGACGTTAACCTTACTTCAGTGAGATTACGTAAGTAGTAACTTTTACTTCCTTATATTGGTAGCATCTTTATCAAAAGAAGTGGCCATTTCGTTGTAATTTATCGAGAAACCCTCTCAGCATTTTAAATCTTATAAATTCAAAGACTGAACGACCCCTTTTCGTAATATTATCATGTAAGCTATAGAATAATTTTGAACGAGAAATGTAAAAAGCAAATTTGAACTTCAGGTTGATAAAAAACAGTAACTTAAAAAAATACACCTCTAGATATGTGTATATTTCTGTGGTAGAGGTGAAGTGGCCTACTACATTATTAGTATTCATCTAATAAGTGTTAGCAAATGACAAGACGACACGATATGATGACACTGACAGATTGAGGGGGACGATAAATTTGCCAATGTAATGTTAACACAATAGTAGTTTAAAATATAACGTGTAAATCTATAATCAGTACAAAATGTTACCAATAAAATATGATTTCTTTATTTTCATTATTTACTTAATTCATAATGTTCATTATATACATGGTAAGAAAGGAAACAATTTTTGTCCGATTTTTCAATCTATAAAATCTGGTTTTAGCTTCTACCCAAAAATTCGTAACTTGCGGTTCGGTGCTAAAACTTTTAAACACAGATTATAGAGTACGGCTTCATTCACACGATGTGAAATATGGTTCTGGTAGTGGACAACAATCAGTTACAGCAACTGAAGTACAAGAGGATATAAACAGCCACTGGTTAGTAAAACCTGCTAGTGGAAAATCTTTAGAAAGGGGGCATCCAATTAAGTGTGGATCTACGATAAGGTTAGAACACGTAGAAACCAAAAAAAATTTACATTCACATCACTTTACGAGTCCCTTGAGTGGTAACCAAGAAATCAGTTGTTATGGAGATGATGGAGAAGGAGACACCGGTGATAATTGGATAGTTATTTGTTCAGGTTGGTTTTTGCATATTTTTTAAGTTGAAAGTAATAAATAACAAGAGTTTTTGTCAATAAATCGTCTTCATTTTAAGTCTCTTTTGTAATAAAATTGGTGTTTCAAAACGTCAACTTTTACCCGTTTTTTGAAATTATTTTCTATCAACAGACCTAAAATCCAGAACATTTATCAAGAAAATCATTGAGAAAGATTTAGAAGTAGGAAAATTTGAAATAACATGAGCTTTGATTAAGACTAAAAGTAGATTTATAGTAGAAAGTTCATTATTTATCGCTAGACCCACAGTTAAGATTACTTATTCAACAGGACTTTTTACATATTAAAAAAATGAATCAAATGAAAGAAAAAATAAATGTTTACATTAAAAAATGCATGTCAAATCTTGCACAATAACAACTAAATTGTGAAACCTTTTATAAGTAAAGTTGTGCAAAAAGTGCCAGGGCATCAATAATTATACCAATAATAAACAAATTGTTGTATGTAAGATAGTAACAATAAATTATAAAATTCTTAGGGTTCAAGTATTTGTTTTAATTTCTGTTATAAATAATAAATGATAAGTATAATGAAGTGAAGAAAATTGTAATACTGACAATTTTTAAAGTAAATAATTCAGTATAAAACATAACTTCTATATACTTTCAAATATAATAATTGGTTAGAACCAATTATATATCTTAAGACACTGAAGATAAGCCACTCTGCCAGTGTGATTAAGTGTTGGTATAGTGGTAGTAATGAGCAGTGAGTTTATTATGAGTATCACCAACAGTTTCAGAAATTCCAACTCCAAATTGTGGCGTCAATGCATTTTTTAGGATCTTTGTAGTTGTGAATTATTAGGTCTTTTCAGAAACTATAATCATAATGTCCATAACGTCTTCTAAGGATATCGAAGTAATCTGATAAAACTCGCATTTATGTTGAATAATTTTTTAAAGTTACTTTCAATTAATATATTTCTTTTGAAGTTAGTTATATTTTGTTTAAATTTACAGGTGAGAATTGGCGAAGAGACGACAGTGTAATGTTTAAACATGTCGATACGGAGGCTTATTTGTCTGTATCAGGAAAAGTCTTTGGAAGGCCGATAAATGGTCAGATGGAAGTAGTTGGAGTAAGGTCGTCTTCGGGGCCAGTCCATTGGCAAACTGTAGAAGGGGTGTTTTTACACGCCCCTGATGTGACTGCTAAACATATGCACACAGAACTTTGAAACTAAAGTTGATATAGATTAATTTGTAAATTTTTTAATTTATTTATAGTTTCGTTAAAGTCTGAGGCTGAATTAGTGTTTTTTTTTTAAATATCCATTTGATAACTTTACAATATAAAAGTTTTAAAACCTGCTGGTATATAATTTGAAATAATTTATTTTTCGATTTCAGCCAATCCTCTTTTTTTTGAAATAAAAACAACGATTTTTACTACGATATATTTAAAATAAATATACATAATTCAAAAAGTCGTTTCCATATTTTTAATAGCGTTAGTAAAGTCCACTTTAGAAGGAGTGAGGTAGAAAGCAGGAGCTACTTGGACACCACAAGGACATTGACATCCCATCACCCAACTAAATGATCCTAATTTACTATTACATTTTGGACACATCAGTTTACCATCTACATGTTGTATAACATCCATCCAAGCTAATGGTTCAATAAAATATGTTTCTTTACATGTTACCCCATTTGTCTGATGTAAGATTAAGTTAGATTCTTTAGCTAATATTCTTCTACATTTTTTACACCTATACACATTAGGCTCTGGTTTAGACTGTTCGAGATTGGGATCCGGTTGAATCAGGCAGTGAAATTCTTGCGGTAGGATTTTCACTTTTCGCACCTACAAAATTTTTAAACAGTAAAAAATATTGTTTTAATAAATAAAAGAGTTTATTTGGTGCGATGCAATAACTTCAGAAACTACTGGTTTGAATGGAAACATTGTTGGGTAGAATGTTCCAAAGGCATCGCCAGCTGATGGACCAAAGGGAGGAAAATTTAATTGTAGGTAAAATCAAATGCGAAAAACCACACGACCTCTTGTCTGTACAATAAATGAAACTTAAATCAGTTACTACATTTATTAGCAAAATATAATAAAAATAATTTAAGAGTTTGAATTCTTTGACTTAGGCTTACGATTTTGATTGCCTTACATTTGACTCGTTTTTTATAATCTCTAAAGAAGGGGCCTACCCCTTAGCGATGCCCTTGGTCTGTTTATTGAGCAAAGCTATAGACTATAGTAATGGAGCGCTAAATGGTTGAGGTTATGTAACAGATATGAAAGACTGAATTTTTTAATGGAAAAAGTTCGTTAAAAAAAACCATCGAGGGTTAACAGAAAAGTTTTTAACCTAACAAATACAGATATTTCAGCTTTAGTGGCAATTTTGACACACCACCTAGGAAATCTGGGGCATCTTGTGTCTGAACCATTTTTCATTCCAAATTATTCAATCTATGTATTCAGATGCATCAAAATTAAGAGGAGGTACTCCAAAGCAAGCATTTCTTTAAGTAACTGGATCATCGACTTCTCTATACTGTTTTTCGAGGTACCTAGTATATTTGAAGAATTTTCTTGTTGAACCACATTTGACTAATGGCAAGAACTTCAAGATTTCAAAAAGGAATTTCACACGAGATATATAAACATGAAATTTTATTCGCAGTCTTTAACCAGTGAAAATGAGCAATTTTTCCTGTTTTTTTTTTGCCAAGTATTTGAACAATACTCAGGTTGATACTGCTTGCAAATTTCAAATAGATATTTGAGTCTTCCTGGTACTTCTGGTCAGCATTTGAGTCTTCCTAATCAATTTCTAGCAAATTCCATTTTATTATAATTTGCAATTGATTTGTGGCAATTTTTAAACTGTTTGCCTATTGGAGCAGAAAATCCTCTAGGGCTCATAGTCTCTCCATCAAAATATTGAAATAAGTGCCTTAAAGGAAGTTCATTTCCATGTTATAGACAAATTATCAATTATAAGGGTTTTCTAAGACTAGCTTCTAATATTCTGATGATTACAGATTTACCTTTCATAGTATAACTGAACTATTCTGGAAAAACAAACGAGCTGAGCGCAATATTGGGCACCAAGGTGAAACAATTAGGCATCTAAAAACAAAGCACTACAAATCTTTGGGTAATGTTTTGCAATATATGAATTTATTGATGAGATAGCTACAAATAGCTTGGAAACAAATGATAATAAACTTGATTTACTTGTGGTATTTAAGGGCTTTTTGGCACCACTTAAGTTTATTTTAAAATTGAAACTTTATTTTCAATTTGCATCCTAATGATCATTCTGATTTAAAAAAAAAATCAGTAAGTTGTAGATTATATTGAGTAATATATGAAAATAGTAGGATCATCTTACTAATATTCATGGAATTAAATGATATAACAAGTCACTTACCTTATGAGCGGCCATTGTTAATCTATGTATTTTATAATTCATATTATTCTTATCTATCTTATATCCCATATCCTTATATAGTTTCAACTGCGTAACAAAACCCAAATTAGGGCAAACTAATTTTCTTTTATCTTTAACTTTTTTGAATGCTTCATAATAAGTGAGCTGATATTTTTTCATTATATGAGCTATTACAAGTGTTGCGCTCCTTGACACTCCAAAATAACAATGTACTAATACTGCTCCTTTTTCTATGCCTTCTTTTATAAACAGATCTGCTTCATCGAAATGTGATAATATATCTTCATGGGGTTGATCTGATAACTGTATAAATTTTATTACTAGATGCTTTTGCTCTAGAACCCTACGAGGTAAGGGGCATATATCTATTGTTAAAATATGCGTGATCTCGTACTTCTTCAATACTTCCAAGTTTTTTGCGGCTGCTAAACCACCTAAATATAAATTTTCTCCTATTATACTAATGCTGACAGGTCCAAGATGAAAATCGTTATCATCCATACTGATCTGAAACAAGAAAAAATTTATTATTCCTAACTAAATACATTTATTAATAAAATAACATCCAACTGTAACCAACAGCCACGATAAAATTAAATACATTAAATCAACAATAAAACTTACATTGAGAATACTTTGTGAGATATATTTATAATCTAAAATTATACGAACAGCTGATTTTTATTTATGTGTGTATCTGACGTCACCTGTTATTAAAACTACATTTTTTAATTCATAGCCAAACATTTTTGCGTCTTTAATTTATTTGAATTTGGAGCTTTCTCCTTTTCTATACAGTTCAATAAATTGACTGGTGACGTATGACTAATAAAACCATAGAAATATAAGCAGACGGTGTAGCATTAGAGCGGAAAGTTTAACCTATGGCCCTTTCTCTATACATCATTATAACAGAGTGCTAGCACCACTACTTCTTTAGATTTAGGTGGACAGAGGTTTTATACATTTTCTCTATGCGAGAGACTTACTCAAGTGGTAAACCGTTGTTCTTTCTTTCTCTTATAGTCGTCTTCTCTATCTTTAGTATTAACTCCATGGTTTTCTCTACTCTTATATTCTCAGGAAGACTAAGGAAGACAAAATGATAACGCTATCTCTATCCTCCGAGGTTCCAGCTTGGTTCTGCGCATTCTCAAGCATACGCAACCTGAACGAGGTTTCTGGAACAAGAGAGAAAATAGTATAATGTCGACACCTTACTAATGGGACATTCCTTTCCGTTTAAGCTATTCATATAGTAGTATTATATGAATGGTTTTAAATTTTAATCGGTTAAGAAGGGTATTGGGAACCAGAGATTCTAGCGCCACCTTCGACAGATTATTTAACAAGTAGGCACTATTTAATTCAGTGTGTCAATATGACATATATACCGTGTGCACTGTAAATATTTATACTCTATACGTTAGATTTACAAAGCTCTGTGTTTCGTCTCTGCCATTCTGTTTCCCGATTTACCACAATTAGTTAATTCTATAGTAAATTTTTACAGAAGTTGTATAAAGAAAAACGAACAAAAAAGGTTATGCAATATCTCTAATCTTTTTAGCAAAACCAAAAACATTTACTTAACGTTTTATTTTAAAAACGTGAACGATTTCAAAAAGCTGAGTTGGAAGTCTCAGTTTTATATTAGACTAAAGTTTAAACTATCTTAAGACCACCGGTAACTTTTAAACCAAAGTTTGTCTCTAAACGCCATCTATTAATCAATATCTGTAGCTTAACCTGACGTTTGAGGTTGGACCAAATATAATAATTTTTTTAAGTAAATAAATTTAGTCATTATTTATAATATATTATATAGACAAAGGTAATATATATTTACAAATTCATATATCGATGATACAATGTACATTTGTTATCCTAGACGCGCTTTTATTCTCCGGTAGCATAGAGTATAACGCTGATTGGCTACGACAGTGTACATTTGAAAACTTTGTGACTGAACCTTAATTTGACATTTATTAATGGTAACGATGTTTACAAGTATTTTTTCTAATTTATGATATGACTCACTTAATTTGAGTTAAAAGTATTTTATCTGTTAATCTGCATTGAACCTATCAGAATTTGCGAAGCATATCAATTAAACCAACTCAATTGAATAATGAATCAAAGTTAAATGTAAAATTATGTAACTTGATTTGGTCCACTGCACATCAGTATCAATTCTGTTTGGATCAAAACAAACCTTCGGTTATTTATAGCAAAAATGAGGAGGAGTAGTTTACTTGTAAATATAGATTTTGGAAGAGTACAATTGCTATCACACTCCTAAAATGTTTGTACGAGAAAGATTTTCGTAAGTATTTTGGTTAGATAAATCTTCATTTCTGATTAAATAAATAGTTATTTTCAATGACTCATTTACTGTAGCACATAGAATGTTTTGGCAGGTATTAAACAATAAGCGTTTCAAATGAAATTAGTTATGACTCGTAATTTGATCTTTCTATTTCTATATCTAATTTTTAATTCAAAATTTCTAGTTTTCAATGATAATGATATGAAAAATAGTAATTAAATTGTTTTTGCAATTTCAAAACTATTATTTATTATAACAATTTTTTTTGGTATTTGTCTGCTGATATCTTACAGTATAAATGTTTCTGAAAATTAACTATTATGAACTCTTGAAAATTACGAAGGATAAAATAGGGTTATAGTTTAAAATTTTTTCCAGTAATTTCTATTCAAAATCTACTAAGCAGTATCCTGGTGAATTGGATATGATAGAGCCAAACCTCTATCTCAGCGGTGTAGCAGAAGCTCAAAACATCGAAACTCTCAAAAAGTACAAAATAACTCATATACTTACAATTAATGATTATCCATTGACATCCCTTGTTAAACAGGCCTTAGGTCATCTCCAAATGAAATATATAAAGCTTCCAGATGTGTGCTCATCAGATTTACTTTCATATTTTGACGAAGCCTATGAGTTTATTAGAGAAGGTGTAAATAAAGGAGCAGTACTAGTACACTGTCAAATGGGTGTATCCAGAAGTGCCACAATAGTTATAGCATATCTTATGAAGAAGTACAACATAACTTACAGGTAATTACAGTAAAATTAGTAAAATAAAATGATTAACATTCTATCACATTTTTCAACCATAAATTATATTATGTATGTAGATATTAGGTATAATATCATAGCCCAGGTTTCACATCTACAGTAATATCTTTCGGTTACAACCCCAATTCTTTCCATACCAAGTTTATGCACAATTAATTATGTAATCTGAGATGCCTTTATTTTTAATATATATGTATATATACCTAGCCTAACCAAGAGCTCTTTTATTGTGCCATAAAGGCATCTCAGATATATATACATATATACATATATATATATATATATATATATATATATATATATATATATATATATATATATATATATATATATATATATATATATATATATAAATGAAATGGAGAAAGCTACTAAAAATGAGAATAAAATAAGAGATATATACCATTGCAGACATAAAGTAGAAGAATAAACACTTGAGAAACTACAAGAAATTCAATTTCACCGAACTTGAATACCGAATACTAGAATACTAATGAAAATTTATTTTTTATGGTTTTCCACATTATCTATATAAATGCCTAACAAAATTAGGATGATATTGATTTTTCCTTGTGTTTGATATTATCTAAATTTGCATTACTTGTGTTTAATTTAATTAAAATATATTATATTACATGTGCATTGAAAAACACCATAGACAATTCCTATTTGTGATCAATATCGTTCTAGGGAAGCATTGGATAGGGTGAAAATGAAACGATGTGTGTTTCCAAATCAAGGTTTCGTATCCCAATTGGAAAGCTACCGGGACATGGGTTATACCACAATGAGAAGATACGATCCCAGACTTGCCAGATACATGATGAGATGAACCGACAGTTTAACTACTAATACAGCTAAGTGCTGATTGTTCTCATCACTTTATTTTCATTTATTTTATTTATGTACTTAAGGATTCAATAGAGGCATAAAAATTCTAGAAAACTAGATAAAAAAATCATTACCTATCAAAATAATTGGTTCCTTCTTATTTTACTTAACTACGATTTTTGGCATTTAGAAAAAATAAAATTTATTTTACACTCTGAAATTGTAGTCCACAGAGACTGATGGTAATTAATTTACTTTCAGTTTCAGAAGATGATATTTTCGTTATGTAAATATGTGTAATTGTAATTGTTGGTCTAGTAGAAGTGTTTTCACTATGAATATCACCAACGGTTCCCACTAATTTAAAATAAAAAAGATTAATTCTTGAATTAATTTTTCTTCTATATACAGAAAATTGAGTCCACCGTTGATCTTATTTTGTCGCTTTGGAAGTTTGCTTGTTATATATATTTTTTGAATGTTGGTTTCTTTAAATACTTTTGTCTTCTTGTTTTCGCGTCTGTCAGACACCTGGCACGAGACAAGTGAAACTACAGACCACGTCATCTATGAATGCCCAGCTCTCACACAAGTATTGTTCAAACACTTGGGCAAGCCTCACAGCTTGACTAATGACATCAAAGCCCAAGCGCTTGATCAGCTTCTTAAAGGTCATCGTCAATTGGGGTACAAATAGCCTAACTGAAAGCCTATGTGCTTACACATTAAATTTGTAATATTTGTTTCACACTCTCCAATATACATAATTCAATTCTTTAATCTCAATATATGTGATTATCAATATTTAAAATATGTGTCATGGTAACAATCTAATCATAGTTGTGTTAGACCAAAACAATATTGATAATATTGCCTGGTATTTTTTTGAGATTAAATATTTAATTATGAGAAAATTGATTGTGATAATGTTGATAAAAGAAGATATATCCTTAGTACTTTAAGTTTTACTTGAAATATTTTTTATCATAATGATCACCGTTAACTCTTTCAGTCAAGCTTCTATGTTACGAAAGTTTTGGGAATTCATGTTTTATTTTAGGATCATTTAGCACTAAAATATCACAAAAATTAGGGGGGAATAATCTAGGTTAAAACCTTTGGAGAAATGAGGTTGTTAGTAGCTGACCACCATGACTATTGATACAAATAAAACTATAATGATTATGTGTTATGTTTGTGACACTAACCACCAAGACTGAAAGAGTTAAGACTAAAAATGTGACAAATTTTATGTTTTTGCATGTTTAATTTATAACTAAATACAGTTGAACATCGTAAATCCGGTATATCTAGAATCAGGACTGATTCATTCATATCGTAATTAATATATTAAGGCCCAGCGAAATTGCTAATTCAGTTCTAAATGCTAATAAAAATAGTGACGAGGAGGAGGGAAAAGACTGTGAAGCAGTTGAGGAAAAAATGTTTACGAGTTTAATTGACGTTTTCGGAACGGCAATGAATGAATTTGAACAGAGAGAATGTATCATTGGAGAAGAAATTTCCTGTTTGTAAATTAGGGGAAAAAAAAATGACACAGCAAACACTGTGTAATAAATAATAAAAAAATATTTCAGTTAAAGATTATCCTCACTATTACTTTAATTAATGTTTTTTCAACTTCTGTTTATAAAGTATTTAATCTTTTTATTATTATTACCTATTTTATAAATGTGTTTTGGTGTAGTACTAAACGCGATTTATTCATATTTTGTGGGGAGGTATGAGAAATATGCACAACAAGGAGGGATAATATCATGATGTACAAGGTGTGCTATAGCGCACCAGCTGGGAAGCAGCCAATGAGAATTCGCTCCCAAAGAGATGCGCAGAACGAGTCCAAAATGAGCCCTCGGGAAAAACACACCTTGCATTCTTTACATCATGGATAATATCACTTCCCCACAATTTTATGCGTACCTCTCCATCTATTTACATTAATATGTAATGCGATATGATTTTTAGTTAGCGCGAAAGATGGTGCCACAACAAATGAATCGTTTTTTTTTTATAAACGGGCGTAAATCCAAGAAAGTAAACTTTCGCAATACTAAAAAAACTGTTCAAATCAAAATATTTCACTTCAAAGATTTTTAAAAAAATGTCAACATGTAAAGAAATTCAATTTACATCAGGATTCAAAATTTTACACTTGTATCTTTATCCATAATTTCGTTATATAGCTTTAAAAATGTTAAACTATCGACTTTTTTAAACAAATTAAGTTGTGAGGAGATAAAAAACTATTTAATCTCAAGTGAACACTTTTATTGTAAGACAATGTTTACAATTTACTAAAAAGGTAGTGAAATTACTTCTGTTTTGTGGGTAGTCGTTGGTTTCTTCAACCTCGAAATCGTCGGTAATCTCTTGAGATCTGTCAACAGTTGGCCAGTCACAAATTTCTTATATAATTGTATGTATAATAAATAGTTAAAAATATTTTCTGCGCGTGCCTCAAATTCCGCCATGTTTTTCGGGCACTTTACAAATAAACATACGATACACACTACACTACGTTGTCTATACAATTTAAAATAAAAAAAATTGTGTGTGTCAGCTCCGACGCACGACTGGAGTTTACTCCTTAAGTTCGATAGTCTAACCAGACGCAAAAAGAGTTTATTTAACTTAAAAAAGATTGATATTTATTTATTGACATTTATTATAACTAATCGGCGAAATATTTTACATTAAACTTTTTACAATAGTCAATAATCTCGATAATTCATATTGGGTTCATTATCTAATTTTATGTGTTGTTTTCAAATATATATTTATATGAACTACATCGATAATTATTAAAATATTTAATAAATACAAATTGCACATGCTCATACATATAATACATGAATTATAACGTACCTTGCAACCACGTGTTTGTTAAATGTTCCGGCAATATCATCTACACCTCTTTCTGCCATAGTTATTTGAAAATACTTTCAGTTCACTTTAGCGGAACACAATGATAAAAATTAAAACTTCACAATAACAATATTAATTATTGATATTTATAATAAAAACAGCAATATAAGTATGTTGACATTGACAAATTAGAAAGTTGCGCACCAAAAACGTAACGAGGTCTTTCATCGATAGATTTTTCTCCTACCGGTCTCCTTATATATGCAAATCGATTCTTAAGGAGTAAACTCCAAAAAGTAAAGAAAATTGCTTATCTGTTAAAAACAGTGAAATTGAAATGAACGTATATTTATAAATAAAAAATTAACAAGTACTTTTATTGAAATAAAAATTGCTACCAATAAAAAAGGGTGGAAAAAAAACATTGTTGTTATGGAATATGCCGTAGCGATACAGAAATAAATCCTTTTTAAAAAATCAAAATTTTTTTGTGAATTTCCCAAAACCTTGTTTGGAATACCGTCAAAAAAGTATTGAAACAACAGTGAAAAATCATTTAAACACTTGTTCCAAGTGTACTAAATGTGTCTTAGTCAATAAAAAGTTGTGATGAATAATACCATTTATTGTAGGGTAGGATGTAACACATCCTTTTAACTAAGATTCATATCAAGATCTAATCTGAACTGAACTGATCTGAAAGTACAGTTTATCCTTCTTATCTATGTTCTTTCCTTTTGTTACTTGTGATATATACGATTTTTTGTAAAACCTATTTTACCATTTCTTGGAATTTAAAACTATGTCAGATGATTCAACCTCATGCACTTATTAAACCGTGATGAGTTTTGCGAAATTATGTCATGTTTCTTTAAAGCCTTAGATATTATTCCGAAATCCCTATCACACGGGTGGAAACTGTGGCCTTAAACATGGAAATACTGAGTGACCTTCTGTAAACGACCTGAATCTGTCAGGTCTGAACAGACTGTAAAGTAAGTCTACAAAGACTGTACAAGGATGTTTAGTAATATTCACTACAATATTTTGGAGGTTATAATTACAATAGACCAAAATGAGCAGTAATAGCTGACTGCACATAACAGCCGAAAGTCCAAAAATCAAACAACAGAATCCATAGAGGAAGTGGACTTATGCCTTTCTCTTTTGGACTCGCGCCCTTTTAAATTAAACTAAAAAATTAAAATGCGGATTTCACTCATTTCCTCTCGTGATAAAATCGCCCTTTTATAAAAATTGATTTATTCTGATGTTTAGACTACAGAACTACCAAAACCTGTAAATCGAAAAAATGGACTTACGCCCGATTCAAATGCATTCACGGAAAAATCTAAAATCCGGAACCAATCCTTTCCAAGCGATTCCGGATTTACGATGTTGAACTATATAAAAATTTAATGAATTACTACTTAAGGTAGTGTAAAAATTTTATTTTAATACGCACTGTAATTTTTCACTTTCACTAATTTGTTATTCACTTTATATAAATAAATCGTTTTTATTTTATACCAGTTCTTTATTCATAAAAATACAGCTTTGTAGTTGTGTTCAATTTCCTGAGGGTTAATTGGTTCCCATTAAAATAATATGGTTGGAATTCAAAATTTCCTCCCCTTCTACTATGCATCTGCATCTGCTTGTTGCATTGCAATTCAAATAAGCAAATATCGACCCCAAAGATAAAAACAACAATATTAAATATAAAAAATCAGAACCGCAATGGAAACTAGAATAAAAGTTTGCCACCATTAAGGGACTAGTATCGGTTATACTTTTCAAAAAACTGATTTTTTTTTACATTTTTTGAATCCTACTTTCAAAAAACATATCATAAAATTTCATAGCGAAATTCAAAATAATAACGCATAAACGCAGATTTTTTAAATTCTTTGTGCGTTTTCATTTTTATTTGTTGTATTTTACCGTAATTTACTAGAAAACTGTGGAAAAAAAATTCGCCATGGGAAAAAAAGTGAAAAAAAACGTCATTTTGTTTTTTTTATCAATTTAAACTACGATATAAGTTACCTTCTTTCGTTCTTCTCTTTAAACAGCTTTTTGAATTTTTTGTTTCATATTTGCCAAATTCCAGATTATCTAAGCACTTATAATAAAAAAAGAAACCATTGCGTGACTCCCCAATGGTAAATTATCACTTCCACTAATTATACAGTTTATCTACAAAAAATAACTGAAGTATGCAAAATATTAAGAATTGGCGACAATCAGCGTAACCGGCTTTACTTCACTTCACTTCACTAAATGTAAGTTTTTCTCCACATTCGCAGGTCGCTAACGACTGCGATCAAAGTAGCAACGATTATATTCATCGACGAATTTTACGATCCGATCGGATCTTGTTGTATTCGTCAACAAATTTCATTTTATAGCAGTCGCTTTTATATTCATAATTATTTTACTGCTACACCTATAATAATAAAATGAATATTTCTAAACAAAGAGTGATTTTAATGCTTCTACATTATCAGGCTCAAAATGAAAATTCTTCTTCTTCAATTAGCCCTAGAGTCTGAAAGAAGGCGGGAAAAGGTATTGCTAATGTTTAAAAAAAGGCGGTATGAAGGATTTCACTCTATTTTGATTAATAAACATTTGGTTGATAATGAATCAAAAGTTAAAGATTTTTTCCGAATTTCCCGCCACCAGTTTAACCACATATTGGAACTAAAAGGGCATGATCTTCTGAAAGCACCCTATAATCGTGTTAAGAAACCAATAACACCAGCAGAAAAATTAGGCGTGACGTTAAGGTAAGTAAAATTGTTATTTTTAAAAAAAAACGTTACTCTTGAAGAGGAATAATGAAAGCAAAAAAAAATGGGTATACTCAAACCTATTATGTTTTTATAATAATAATTATAATACAAAAACTAACAAAATTCATTGTTTATGGTAAAATTTCCCAAATAACGTGCTGTACTGAGTTGTCCTTCATGGTGACTAATATTAGTATTCGAGCACATAATTTGATGGTCCTGTTCCCAGTTATTATTAACAGTAGAAGTAGTATTAGGTGAGGGAGTTGGCAGAGGTGTTCTGCGTTGATAGTCGTTTGTGCATGAATGAGGAGATGATTCTGAGATTCGTAGCAACTCCATTTCAGCATCAGAAATCACTTTAAAAATTTTTGGGGAAATTTTTTCACAGCCATTGAGAAGGTCTTGAAAAGTAAATCAATTTCATCCTCAGCAGGTGCAGGAGGATCAGTTAGTTGACTCATTATTGCCTCTCGTTCCAAAATATTTTTATTTATTGCAGTGAGAATTTGCGATGTTACACTTTTCTTCCTTTTCTGAGGTAAATCTCTTGGAGAAACCTCTATTAAGGTCGATGATGTACTACCAGTTTCTGCGGTATGTTTAGGCGGAGTCATTACATCAATTGCAGATTCGGTGAGATCCACAAATGTGTCATTGGTTTTGTCGTCTAACTGATACCTATGAGATTCCTCATGTATTTCATTTTGATTTATTCGTCAATAATCTAAAACAATGTTAATTGTGTACTAATTACGTTAAAATCAGTAATGAAACATTCTTTCTCCAGTACGATTTGTAAATTTACATAAAAATGTACTTAACTTTTTTTATTGTTAAAATTTTCTAACAAAAATTCAAGATATTTACTGAACAACTAAAACTTATCTTACAGAAAAAAATGTGTACCTTCTTTCGTGTTCCACTACGTCTAAAAATTCTAATAGTTCCAAAACTGGGTTTCTTTTTCTTGATGCATTTCCTTGACTTCCGGTTGGTTTTTTTGTATTCTTTTTTTGTTTACAATAGTTGTCTCTTAAGTTTTTCCATCTTTTTTTACATACAGTACTTAAAAAGTAAATATATATTTCTGTGCAAACATTTACATAGATAACTATGGGGGACTAATATTAATATTAACAAAAGTATTCTTATTGTAGATTTTTGGCAACAGTAGAGTCTTACAGGTCGTTGTCTTTTGCGTTTCGAATAAGTCACAGCTACATAAGCACATTTATCGTAGTCTTAAGAAATTTATGTTAAAAACTAAATCATTGTATCTACCGCCACCTTCAGAAGTAAATTTTAAAGAAAAGGCAAAAGATTTTTGGACACATTAAGATTTCCTCAACCTCGTTGCAGCTATTGATGGGAAACACGTACGAATTATGTGTCCAGATAAAACCGGTTCTCTCTTTTTTAATTACATTTTAAAGAATTATTTTCAATAGTTCTTTTTCTTACAGCAAAGAGAGTAATGCAGGTATATTTTCAAAATCTGAAACCGGTCAACAAATTAAATTTTCCCCAACCTGAGCTACTTCCTCATTCCAAAAACATAATCCTGCCTTATGTTATAGTTGTCGACGATGCATTTAAGTTAGAAAAAAATGTTATGAAACCATATCCCAAAAAAAACAAATATTACAGGACAATAAAAAAGCAGTTTTCAATTATAGAGAGAGAGAATATAATTACACCAGAATCTCTATGTGATACTAGCCATGTGGGTCCTGATCATAACAGCCAAAGAGAGTTTCATAGCGAATCTCAAATTAGTGATGCAGCTAATAACAGCATTCTTAGTGAAGTAAGATCTCAACAAGAGTCTCAGCCCTCTAGTAACATTATCGATGAATCCGTTCCTAATGTACCTGGTCAAAACGAAATAAATGATAATAATGCTATAAGTGAAGCTGATTTAAATCAAAGTACGACAAGTCAATCTTCATCAGTACCGCTTAGTGATTTAATAAAGGTCCAAACTCTACAAATTCGTCGTAGCAAACGGACAGTAAACAAAAAGCATTAGCATTCCATTATTTTTATCAGCACACCGGGAAAAAAGAACGATTCTGTTTTGCGTTCCAACCGACTTAGGTATTGTTTGTGAATCGTAAATCAACTTCATATTCGTATTAAACGACATGGTAAAAATGGGGGTCTTTTTGGGGGTTTGCTGTTCGCCTATAGCAAGTTATGTATGTTTCGGATTAAAAACAATACATCTATGGGAAAATGAGAAATAAAATGTTTAGCTCATTGTGAAAACCTATACTTTATTCTGTCCCAAACACCCAATTACCACTTTCATGTGTTCGTATTTTAGGTTATGTCGAAAATTATAGTTCTATAACGTTTCATAAATTAAATACGACCTTGATTTTTTCCTTGATTAGTTTCTAATATCTTTATTTTTGATCAATAATTCCATTGTATTTTTCATTCTAAAATATTAATACACGTTTTCCAAATCACCAAATGATTTATTCAATGATTAAAAAATCAATTCTCCATTTTTTTAATATTATGAAAAAAAAACGAAATATACCTATTTGATATTTCTATATTTTATAGCTACTACAAACATTTAATAGATATTAATTTTTATCTCCCTTTTGTTTCAAATCTACCTAATGATTATTTTATTATGAAAGCAGCTTGCTTCATTCCTTTACATAAATTTATAATAAGATACACGTAGCCGAGCAAGCGTTAAAAATACGAGGTCTGGCTATTAAATAACGAGACTGCGCGCCTAGAGGGCACCTTAGAAGGCTTGGGTAAAAAACGCGTTGTACGTTGGGTGTCTTGATATTTGTTGATGCTTAATCCATCATTTCCTCCGACCACTCTGCCCTCTTCTGCTTTGGCATCTGTAAAAACAACAATAGTTATTACGGTCATAGCTAAAGGCAAGTAACAATAATCATTAGTTTTCCAAGATATTTACATCTTAGGTACTCCGCACGTTTTTTTTCCTCTGTTAATAAAATATTAAATTACATAAGCCAAAATTTTATATTAATCATAACAACACTACAACAACGAATAGTGTACCTAAGAACTTACCTTGTGTAATTTTTTTCACCTTTTATTTTACTTTTATAGCCGCAACGACGCACAACAAACAACGAGATTTTTATAACACATGCAGACAAAATGAAGTATCCACGGTTTTGACGCTCTGCACAAATTGGGCATTTTTCTGGTACGTTCAGTTAGTCAATTTCATTCCTAGGAATGGTTTAGTACGTAACATGCATAGCGTTGTAGTCACCATCTTCACTGAAGCGATTTCCGAGAGTTTTGTAGCAATCACTAAACTGTTCTTGATTTATGGGTTCCATTGCAGTCTTCCATAGTTATACTGGTAGCCTGCAGGTATTCTTTATTATAGTTACCGAGTACCTGATGTTTGTGTGCTGTGTTACCTGGTGATTTATGCATTCTGAAGAAACTGTTAACTGTGAAAAGAGATTCCGATATCAGCAGGATATCAATGTTTTGATTAGTAATAAAGGATCTAACTTCGTCAGCGGGTTAAGCAAGCACGTATGCGTTCCACAAAGCGATTTTTAGGAACTTATTCATTTTTCCAATTCAGTTATGACGGTTATTAATATACGATACGTCATCTAATGAAATCCGATAGATAAGAGCATAGAAATGGCAAGGTTTTTGTTGATTTATTCATAATTTTTTCATACAATAATATACATAACGAATATTTCATTTATTTTTGTGTGATTTTAATATGATATTATTGTTTGTTTTAAGTTAATTCCTATTTTTTCTTGGAAATCTTTTATACCAGACTATCCTAGTTAACATAATGTGAAGTTAATTTCACAGTTATTCGTAATACCTTTTGAGTATTATATTTAATTAGAAGCAATATTCCACCGAAGTGACTAATTTGTCATATATGGCATTAAGCTATTGATATCTTGTTTCTTTAATTACTATAATGGAAAAAACAGTTCCATAACAGATACATACTTTTATTAATCTATTTCAAGTAAGTAAAAGTAGATACAAAGCAAGGGTTGACTACAAATCAAACGTGAACACTGCTTATTCTTCGAATCGTTTTCAACAATTAACGTAATGACTTGGTATGGGTAAAAACGTCTCTACTTTACGGTGCCGACAATATTCATTTTCTCTCTCGTTCGAGACACTTTATCTATACTGTGCATGCTTGAGAATGGGTGTTAGTAAATATTTATAGCAACCTAACCTAACCAAACTTGCTTGTTTCTTCCTCGATCTGTTGGGCCAATTTACTACAAAAAATATATGTTAATATGGTAATTCGTTCAATTCGAGGAAATTTTATAAACAATGAACCCTCGAACTCATCCCATTTTTTTACATTCTAACCCGTGACCGATGTCTTTATCGACCTTATGTTATGTTTGATTGTCAAATCGTTTTTTCCCGAGATAACGAGACTTGTCAGCCCATGAATCTCTTCGTTCATTTTTTTTCCTTAAAATAAATTTAATAATACGCCGAAAGTTCTATTTCATGAAAGTTAATTCGATGAAAACTTACTTAAAAACTGGAAAATGCAGAAAATGTTAATTGTAAGACAGTCATCAAAGGTTGAATTATTGTTGGTCAATCATAAAAGGTTGAAATCGACTTCAATTGCAAGCTCTAGAGCAAAAGCGATTTGTTTTTATTGAAGCTTGATATTTCAAGTTAAAAAAAATATATACCTTGTTTTCCTCACATAAGACAATATGGCATAACCTGTGGTTATCTTTCTCGTACTCACGGAATTGATAGATCGCCTTGAGGCTACCTCGAAAAGATGTGCGAGTCTTACCGGGTTGGAGCGAGAATGATGCTCTAGCCCGCTCGATCGCCTTCCTCGAGGCGCTTCGTCTTTGGTAAACTCGTGATCCACAATAACAGCGGTATTATAAAAGCCGCAGTTTTACGAGAGCCCGTTTCTGCCACACCAATGATATCTCTGTTCTGTAGACCGATAGGAATGGCTTGTATCTTTGTATCCAACTTTGTCAATGATATCGAGAATCTTTAGAAATATTCAAATAGCTTTTGCTATAAAGATTTACTAACACCCACGAATATGTATACTCCACAAATTCCGTAAAATATGCCGTCTCTCACGTTAGGCTGGGTTCTCGAGTTCCAGTCACGTTGCCTATTCGATTGATAATAGTTTTCCTTTATATTTATAAGTAATAAGGATCGAGCATCTAGACTTTAACGCCAACTAGTGGTAAAAATCTCAAGTAATTTGCATCGGTTATTAAATTTTTACACGTGTTTTATTTTTTAATAATTAATTGATATTATTTTAATCATGTCAGCTTCAAGAAAGAATTACTGCATCCGTGGTTGTGATAATGCATCACGTCAAAAACGTGGCCTTGATGTGAAAGCATGTTTGGAGCCACATGGAAAGTAGCAAAACGTAAACAGTGGATAAAAGCAGTAATAGATATTTACGATATAAGTGTCGTATAGATTCATATTACGAAATGAGATGGGAAATTTTGTCAAGCGAGGCCGATGAATTTACGATACGAATATAGTACATTATTTTACCTACTACCAATAATGTTAATTATTTACTCAAAATTAGTCAATATTCCTGAAATTAATGATATTAGAATCATGTAACAAGCAAGCTTTGCTTTTCTTGCTTCTTTACATTTCTAAATGTAATGGTGGTCGTGCTGGTGATTGCTTTATAACGAATGATTGTTTAGGTTTAGTCGATTTAATTGAACCTGGTGATGTAGTTCTTGCTGATAAAGGTTTTCCACAGATAAAAACGCGAGTAGAAAATAAAAATGCTGTTTTTGTGATGCCTCCTTTTGGTCACAAAGATCAATTTACCCCGGAATAAGTAGACGAAACATACAACATCGCTTCTGTTAGGATACATATTGAACGCGTTAAACCAGGGGTCTCCAAACTACAGCCCGAGGGCCACATCCGGCCCGCGGACAGATTTTGTCCGGCCCGCGGAGAGCTAGAGAACATATTTTTTTATAGCAAAATATATTTAGTTTACTGAAGTATTCTAATTTTATGTTGAATAATTGTTAATACGACATCTACATTGATATGGTCATGGGCTAGCTACTCATAACATTATTGTAGACTTATTATTATTGTTTTTGTGATAAGTTGGATAAAGAACTTGGATTATCGAAAAACTTTGTAAAGGCTATGGATAAAGAGGGTGAGGGATTCAAATACCTTAGTTGTCTTTCCCCAGTTGAGTGATGCCTAATTAAAGGAAGCAAGGAAGCTCACCAGAACTTAGAGAATGGAAGGCATTTATTAGTGTACTGAGAGGATTTTTATTAAAAATTCATTTCCTCCATTCCCATCTGACATTTTTTCCCGAAATTTGGGAGCTGTTAGTGATGAGCAGGGTGAAAGGTTCCACCAAGATATTAGAACAATGGAAATTCGGTATCAATGACGATGGGATTCGGTCATGATGGGTGATTACAATTACAATTATTTTTTTCATATTTTCGTATTTGTATAGGTCCATTTTATTGCAATATGCTATTCATTCTAGTGTTACTACAAATTTTTTTTGTCGACCAGTGTACTTTGCTGTTTACAGGTGGACTCCATACGTAAAATGAGTGATTATAAATTTTGATTTTGATTATGAGAACCGTCTTATTTTACTGATGTAGAATCTGTTTTCGATTATCAATTATCCGAAAAAACTATCAACTTTTTTCAACAAATAGTACGCATATTCAATGATAGCATTCTAGAATAAATCTAATTGTCAGTTTTGATAATTTCTTGCGAGTAAATGAAATTTGACTTAAACTTCTGGCGCTTCAGACCTGCCAGCTGTTAACACAACTACAGGGTGCGGCAGCATAACTTCCTTTTTTAAAAAGTTCGCCATTTAGTCGGTAGATGTCGTAACGGAGTGCTAGTGGTCTCGTTCGAGAGGGGGGACTATAAAGTTTTGTCCCGGCACAGTTCAGTCGCCATCATGCGTTGGAACAGTGAGGAGCGTGCGTTTGCCGTTGAGGTTTACTTTTCGAGCGGATCTTCTGTGATCGCAACCCAGCGCGCCTTTCGGAATCGCTTTAATTTAGCCCCCTTGGCCCCTGTCCCGGACCGGAAATCAATTGTTACGTGGGTCACTACGTTCAGACAAACTGCAAGTGTGACAAGACGAAGAACTGGAGTCCCTCGGCCCATTAGATCACCGGAGAACATTGAGTTAGTTAGAACTTCAGTGTTGCGATCACCACGGCGTTCTGCGCGCAAACATGCGTCTGCCCTTGGACTTTCCGATCGTTCTGTGAGGAGAATACTTCATGATGATCTTCATTTTCATCCATACAAGATGGCAATTGTGCAGGAACTTTCTGAACGTGACTTCAATTCTCGGAGGAACGCGTGTGAGGTTTTTCTGGAAGTCGTTCCTGAGGACGCTATTGTTTTTTTTAGTGATGAAGCCCATTTTCATTTGTGTGGATCCGTAAACAAACAAAACATGCGCTACTGGGCTGATACCAATCCTCGACAATTGCATCAACGGCCTTTGCATTCACCTAAAGTCACAGTGTGGTGTGCAATTTACTCACGTGGAATTATTGGTCCCTGGTTCTTTGAGGAAAATGAAGTCACAGTGACAGTGAATTCGCACCGGTATGTAAACATGTTACAGGAATTTTTTTTCCCACGGCTAGATGAGTTGGACTTAGGGGACACTTGGTTCCAACAAGACGGAGCAACGGCACACACTTCAAGAACATCGATGGCTGTTTTGAGGGAACACTTCCCAGAGCGCCTTATCTCAATTAGGGGCGATTTGGAGTGGCCAGCCCGCTCTCCCGATTTGACCCCTTGTGATTATTTCCTATGGGGTTTTTTGAAATCCCGTGTGTATGTGAACCGTCCAAGGACCCTACAAGATTTGAAGACGAACATCCAGGAAGAAATTGCCAACATAACGCCTGCTATGCTGGCAAGAGTCATGACAAACGCCAGAAATCGGTTTACTCAGTGTATGGAGAATGGGGGACGTCACCTAACTGATTTGATCTTCAAAACTCAGTAAAACAAAACTTTATGTATGTGCCTGTATTATAAAAAACGAATAAAAATTTTCTGATTCATACAATAAGTTTTATTAACTTTTGAAAAAAGGAAGTTATGCTGCCGCACCCTGTAGTTTGAAATTCACCTGCGCAGTAACAGTGTTGCCAGAGCTAGTACAATTGTACAATTTTAGTACATTTTAGTGTATTTTATACGCTAGTACATTTTTCCATTTTTCTAATACATTTTCCCTGCGTTCGCAAATATAAACTTATTTTATATTTTCGTTTAATAAAATAAACTAGAAATTGTACTAGATTGTAACAATAATTAGAAAACAGAGCCAAGTTGATTTATATTTAGATTGTGAGATTGCTAATTTTATCGGTAAACTTTATATTTTTTCATCCTTAAAATAATAATTGACACAGTCTATAACATTTTTGGAAAAAAAAATAATTTAAACTTATGTTTATACATCTTTCTATAATTTTATTAAATTTGTTTAAAGTTGGTACAATCTAGTACATTTTCTAGTTCAATTTTTACATTCAGCTTTTAAATTGTGGCAACACTGCGCAGTAACGTTCGTTTGGAAACAAACAGATTTTTATTAAATTAACGTCGAATGTTTAATGATGTTACTGCACATAAAATCTAATTATCATACAAAAAAACATTGAAATACCTTACAAACGTGACATCAGTTAACATTAGTACCTTACGTGATTTCTCCTACTTGAACACAAAACTTCCGATTTTGTGGTTCGCAGGAAAAAAAAATTTGTCAGTTGCGTGGGCGCCGTTCAGTTATTAGATCGTGACGAGATTATCGCCCTGTTACTATAGTTGCCCTTTACCTATCGAATATTATAATACATACTTTCACCATGTGCAGACTTGTATGTTGACGACGCCGTAAGAGACTGCTTTTAAATGAAGTCATGAGATTTGGCGGTGTTGCCGGATCATTACTGGATATAGTAGCAGATTTATAATTGAAACTTTAATTGACTTCACCGGTGAAATATTTAAAAAAGAAATAACAATAAACAACAATAAACACTTTTTCCATAATTTTATTTTTTCAACAATATAATTCAAATTTTATCAGTTTTTTTTAAATCGACCTTAGCTCACAATTATTTAAATTACGTTTTTTATTTTAAGCAAAAAATTTTAATTATGTATTATATTTAAACTAAAGTATGGTATGTTTTTAAACTATCCAGTATTTAATATTAATGAAGAGAGCTTTTTAGGCTTTGAGTGTATAGTATATACAGAGCAAAATGAAGTACTTTATCAAAGTTTGGAATTTTTATTCTTACTTATGTTCTCGCGGGAACAAAATCAGACTATTTTTGTAAAAATTTCAAAACTTGTCTTCTCTGTGTGAATAATGTTTTTTTTTCTATTTTGTAAATCGAAATAAAGGTTTTTGGAATAAATTTACCGCCTCTTGAAATCTGCTTATATTTTTAATGTAAAAAAATGTTTTATAAAAATATTTTAAACCATATTTTTCATTTCAAAATGTATTTAGGGAATAATTTAAAACTAAGAATATTAGAGAATCACAGAACGTTTGTATAAATTGACAACACTGCTTCTTTCAATTTATTAGCTCTAAGAGAATTTATTCAGTCTTAAAGCAAACGCTTAGGGATGTGGGTGTCTGTATTGAACCGCGCAAATCTAAAAATGCCGAACGATTTTATACAAACTGAATAAACAAGTGCATGTTTGATAATAATTCAGCTTATTACCGGCGATCTTGGCAGTGGGTTAATCGCATTTTGATATTTTTTTAAATCGGCATATTATCATACCGAATGACGGATGTCAATTTACCGCTTATTTTTAATTGTTGAGTGATTGTTGAATGACATCAGTGTATGTGCTTAAATTTTAAAATAGAGTTTTTAAAATTAGAATTTGTGGAGTTTTTCATTGATCTTAAAGGTAAGCTTATGGTTGTTAAGTTTTTTTTTCCATTCTTTTATGTCATACATTTAGGTTTGTTAATAAAAAAATTGGTTTTTAATGATTTTTATCTTGATATTTGAGTTTATTTGGATTTCTTCTAATTACAAAATTTTTATAAGTCTTATATAGTCGGCTACCGTTACCAAGTACTCAGAAATTTATTTCGTTGTTTGGTTTCCATACTTATCTCCTTTTAAAAATATAGATATAATAATTATTGCTTTGATATTTAGAATGAGTTTCAATAATGGAATTGCTTCATTAATCCCAGAATCGTTTTACATTATTTTTATGAGTTTGAATACGACAAATTTCATTGTAATTTTTACATTGTTGACAGATCTGTGGTTTGTCTGAAAATATTAATATTTTATAACATCTTTCTACGGTAGACTTAATTTCGTGTTGAATTTTAAAATCGCTTTATAAATCTAAATGAAATGTTTCGTGGTTTTACGGTCACTGGCTTTTTCAAGTAAAATTAAAAGGTCATTGTGGCTTCCTTTCTTCTTTTTGTGATTATATTTTTTAACAATAACCTTTTCACTTTCAATCCTAGGGAAAAATTGATGAGAACGAAAATTGTAACAAATTTAATTTTAAACAACTTTTGTAATAACTATTTTTCGTGTAAAATTGAGAATAAACGAGTTATTCAAGAAACAAAAAATAACCCTTTAAATCAAGATGGTGGATGCAGCAACAAGTCCCCCCCAACGAATTCTAAAGGAAATTTGCTGCTTAAAATTTTTGTAAATCTCAGCCCCTCTTTAAAGCCAATCCGACTGGGCTATTGTTATGAAGCAGATCAGTGTACCCACTCTCTATTTAAAAAAAATTGATTGAATTGATAATGGTAATCACTAATTTTATAACTTTACAAATTTTTTCCGTAAGTGTTAGTTGAATGATATAATGGTAAACGAGTATCTCGTGATTAATTTTTTCTCCCAAAATAGCAACAAACTCTTTTTTCTACGCCGGCCATAATTTTAGCCCCATTTATTAAAATGGACACAATTTTAATTGATCAAATTGTAAGTTTTTTATTAAATGAATGTGTCAATGCGACTTCTGTGCCAAGGCCGCACTTGAGGAGCCAAAGAGTTACATGCACTACTACTAAACTATGAAGTCATTAGATATAATGAAACATGGAAAAATTATGGGGATATTAAGAGAAACAGAAATTAACTCTAATGACTTATTATTGGGATGGGAAAGCTCCACTTGAACCCTTAGAATCGAAGGAGAACACACAGATAATGACGTTTTATCCGCCCTATTTTATGGAGTCGAATCTTGGAACTTGACCGAATATGTAAGCAAAAAATTAGAAGGATTCGAAAAGTTGCTTCATAGAATAATACTCAAGAACTCTTGGACCGTCCTGATAACAACTGAAGATGTCCTCAGAAGAAGTAATGATAATAACTCGCAATTACATTACTTCGGCCACATAATGCGAAACGAATCCTGCAAGGCAATATATTTGGGAAAAGAGGGCCAGGAAGACAACGAACATCCTGGCTTATGAAATTGGTTCAATAAACTTTATTGAATTGTTGTTGATTGCCCTGATGATCCATAACACCACGGATAGGTACCACAAGAAGAAGATAGATAAGAAAAAAATTTTAAACACTACAAATGAAAAAGATATTAGTGAAAGTTACCAGCGACTATAAGTCATTAGAAATTTACTGAAATTTAGTCTCAATTCAACTTATGGTAGATTTTGTAGATAGAAGTCGTTTCAGAATAGACATTGGACATTGAACTTGTCAAATTCAGTGAGAGGTCGAAAACACATTAATATCTATGAGTACTTGAACGTGATAATGAAACAGAAGTCACGAAGTGAAGAAAAGCTTAATTAGCTGATTGTCTTGTTATTCTACTAAAATATTATACAAATTAGATCATTTTACTACATTTTTTTTGGATTGATTGTTTCATGGTACCGTCTTTTTGAAAAGGTTTTCTATCAATCGACGTTTTACATTCTATTAGAATACTTCCATTATTTCGTTGCTTTAAAAGTCTATTTTGAACTATATTTGAACTTATTAATTTTCAAATAAACTATAGTAAGAGATATAGACGGCCAAAGCTCCGGGTGGATGCATATTTTTTGACGTTGTAGTCCACGGTTCGTCGAGATATTTTTAATTCTATGGCAACGGTACGGTTACTTTTACCTAGACTATGGAGATTTATGATTAATACACGAGTTTGAACTGATACATTCCTGATTTTACTCATTTTAAAACTTACAAGTTTGAGTTTTCGAGAACAAATCTGACACTATTAATTTTGGTATTTAAGACACCGTTTCGAGCTTCGCTTCACAATATGAAAGAAAAATTTCATATTTTCATATTCAGCAAGTTTATTATTTTGAAATTGGGCAGAAACTTTTGTCCGGTAGTGTATGTCTCTGACTTGCCAAAGCGAAACTCCCAGATCCACCCCGTATATTTATTCGGTTTGTATATAAACTGTTGATTGCTTCTCTGTTAAGATTTGCTCTTATTTAAAAAATAAATGTACTTTTGATTAACTTTCTGGATTTTTACGGTTAGTAATAAATAATAAAAAAAAACCTTGATATAAATGTTACGGAAATCATATCAATTGTAAATTTTTCATTTCAATAATTTTTGATAAATTAACCTTGATTTAAGATTTTAACTCTAAATGTTAATCAAAAGATTACATTCCACAAGTTAAATCAAAATGCAGGGACCTTTAACAGTTTATAAAGATTTATTTTACAACTTACAGACACATTGAAAATATCTCAACTCATACCCAAATATATTTCCCAACTTATATTTATAAATGTCGATATCTTCAAGTTGAGGTCGTAAACTTATCAAAAACCCCTCGTATAGTTGTAAATAAATTATAGTATTGTGTTCTCTTAAAAATTCAAGAGACTAAATAATAATCCAAAGTTATTATAATGGCAAAAAGTCAGTTTTTTGACAATGTCACTATAATGTTTTCATTATTATAGTAAAAAATAAGAAAAAATTATATAAATTTATCATAAAATACGAATATAAACATAGATAAAAGAATGAAAAATTAGATTACAGAAGTGTACTGTATGAAATGCAACATTTTTTTAGTCATAATTGACGCTCTGTACAAAGTACCCTAGAAAAGTGAGGTTATGTTTTAGACGTTCGACGATGATTAGCGCATAAAAAGTAGAAAATTGGTTAAATTCGACGTCAAGAGCGCGATCATTATGTGCGTTATTATAGTTTCTCAACAAGTTGAACCATCTTTGACATTTATGTCTTGGGTTCAATTCAAATTAAAATAGGAATAGAAATTTTGACAGTGTAATTAAAAACGACTATACCCACAAATTCAACGTCAATGTCAAAAAAAAAATATAAAGTTATAGAAACGTTTCCGTGAAATCAATAATTTAAACGGCAAGTCCTTTGTTGTTGTCTTGTGTTTGACCAAGTACGAAGTAGGTAGCTCCAAAATTATGAACGTGTTTACCGCTTAAATATCCAATGAATTAAAACTGTATAGTGTACTACTAGATAATAAAATAATCGTTAGAAACCATTTTGTGAGTTCAGTCCTAACAAAATTGAATAGAAAGTAACTCATGTGACAGATCAATATTTTAATCAAAACATTTATTAGTGACAATGGATGTCTCAATAATAGCGTTGACTGTCGGTCAATAAATCGACTTTCACCAGTCAAATTCGATTATAATCGGTAATATTTTGTTACAGTTTTAGCTGTGTAAGAAGACTTAATAAATTTACGAAAATGGCATCAGGGATATTCCATAGACCAGCATTATTTCTGTGATGATAAGTTACTTATAAAGGTAAGTAATAATTTACTTGTAAATAATTGATAATGCATTTTCCATGTTAAGCTACGCAGGGTAAGAAGGACAAATCACAGTTCTTGCTAAAGACTCACTTTCCGAGAAGTAGCAGTCCAACTTCAGAATACCAAATTATAAAACATAACAAAACTACGAGAGAAACTGCAGTAATTACAAAACAATTGTTCAGCAGTGAACTAATAAAATGGGCTGTAAACACCTTTCAACCGTTTAAGTCTTCAGGACTGGACGGAATCTTCCCAGCTCTTCTTCAAAGAGGACATGAACATATCCTGCTACACTTGATCCGCCTCAGTAGAAGCAGTCTAGAGATGGGGTACATACCAGAGCCTTAGAGAAGGAACAAATTAACCTTGAGGAAGGAAGACACCACACATCCCAAATCTTTCAGATCAATCAGCCTCACCTCGTTTCTATTTAAAAAGATGGAAAAAGCTTTCGAAAACTACATTAGAACAGAGAAATCTCTCCATTCGTGTCAATTCGTATACCAAACAGGCAAGTCTGTTTTGACGAACCAAAAAAACGTAATATGTGCATTCTTAGGCATATAAGGCGCCTTTGACAATACTCCACACGAGGCTGTCAAAAGAGTATTAGACGCGAGAGAGGTAGATAGAACAACCTCCAGATGAATGGCACAACTACTATCTACTAGAACAGCACAAATAAGGGCACGATACCATTTCCATTACTACTAACAGGGGATATCCACACAGGAGGTGTCGTATCCCCACTTATGCGGGCTGACTGAACTCGGCATATCTTGTCAAGAATACGCAGACGACATAGTCATCTACGAAAGAGGATGATTTGAGAATAAACTCTGTGACATAGTTCAAAGAGAATTCAACTATACAAAAAGGTGGTGTCGATCGATGGGACTAAACGTCAACCCGAATAAAACCTATCTAATTTCCTTCACAAGGTCGATAAAACCTTTGAGTCGCAGTGGACATGGTAACCCAATATCTACATGCATACACTGTAATTATTGCTGTTGAGTTCATTCAAAAACAGTAGCTGACCCGGTAAACGTAGTTTTGTCATATAAA
This sequence comes from Diorhabda sublineata, assembly GCF_026230105.1. Lineage (NCBI taxonomy): Eukaryota > Metazoa > Arthropoda > Insecta > Coleoptera > Chrysomelidae > Diorhabda > Diorhabda sublineata. The sequence continues at coordinate 5,601,149 of NC_079474.1, read as the reverse complement.
TTATTTCTAGGGAATTTCTAGTGTAGGAAAAAAGTAACTTATTGTAAGTGTGTAAGGATGTGGTATATGAGTGAAAGAGACATGGAGCGCTGTGAGCGACGAGCGAATATAAAAAAAACAAAACTACGACAGTAACACTAACAAACAATATCAATCTCTTAATGCTATAGCGTGAACAATATTTTTTGTTAGCCCATCTTTAGTTAATACAAACAAACTGGATGGTTTACCCACACACAGACATCGTTTGGCCTTGGGACTTATTGATAGTCATTGCAAATGCCAATCTAATCGGAAACTGGATACGTTTAAATTAAATTGGAACATCTGTAGGTATCGTGGTATTAATATATTTTCACCTCTTTCAACTTACCGTTTAAAATGCTGGCTTCGATAACGTTTTTCATAAATTTTTGAATGACTAATAGCGTACCGTTGCACAGCCGTGGCGGGTTCAAATTACGAAGCAAAATAATCGGACATCCAACCTTCAATTGTAAATTATGAGGAGGCATGCCTGGCAAATCCAGTGAGCCCAAAAACTCGCTGGCATCGCAAACTGTATCAATAGATTTGTATGATACCAAGTTCGCTGGCAACAACTGTTGTATCTTCAGATTTAAATCGTCAACGTCCACATTTTTTGCCGCTAAAATTACTCTTTTTGCAAGCCATTCATGATTTATGTACTGTGTGTGTACATCGGGAACAGATTCATTGCACAGATTCTTCATCATTTTCCGCAGTCAGAGCAGGCCACAGTTTTTTCCAGCATGGCTTCAGTTCTTCCAATGATTCTTTCATGTTTACTATAATATGTAATATGATTCTGATGTAATAGAGCTTAAAGGCCTGTATTATTCCTTGGTCCATAAGTTGAAGCAAAGCCGTCGTGTTGGGAAGTAAAAATGACACTTTTATATTTGGATGCATAGTTTCAAGTTCGCGAGGATGACCTGGTGAATTGTCCAAAAGTAGAAGTGCTTTAAAGTCTAAATTCTGTTTTTCAACTTCAGAAACAAAACACTTCCGGAACCAGTCACAAAAAATAGCGCTTGTAACACCTGCTTTCTTATTAGCACGCCAAAACACTGGAAGGTTGTCCTTGTTTTGATTTTTTAAAGCCCGAGTATTAAACGATCTGTAAAGCATCAGTGGCTTAATGACACAATCTCCAGATGCATTCGAACATAGCAGCAGTGTAACTCTATCCTTTGCTGCCTTAAATCCAGGAGCAGACTTTTCGCTTTTAGAACTGAATGTTTTGTTTGGCATTCTCTTCCAAAACAGTGCAGTTTCGTCTGTATTGAATTCTTGCTCAGGTTTGTATCCTCCATCAGTTACGAGGTTTGCAAATTCTTGTGGACTTTTAGAGATTTGCCGCGAGTACCAAGAAAGTGTACAACGATCAATTGTAAAGGTCTTTCGTTATGATCCGACATCCAAAAGAGATTCTATAGGATAGGAAATGAGAAAAATTTATTTGGCGGTTAAAATTGCTTCATAGCAAATTGTTGAAATTATTTAGATCTGGCGTAAACTAGGTTTGTAAATACTGCTATTTCGATGTCTAAATTGATAGCAAGTTACGAAATTTTTGGAAAACTAGATCCGGTTTTGATAATTCCACTTTGAAAAGTGATTAAATTCCCTTATCCTTGGAAAAGTATTGCAACCAAGGTGTGTTTTTCCATAATAAAGAATCGCATTTCCTATGAATGTATATGTTTCAGTAAAGCAGTTAATCAAAGTTCTAAATTCTGAGAATACTATCTAGCGATATCGTAAAACTTACTCTATAGCAAATTATTAACTTTCTCTAATTGGGGGAAAAATAGGTTTGACAATACTGTATTTTCTATATGATTCTTAAAAATGATGAATCAAATTTCTCGAGTATCGAGGAAAACATTTTCCGGTATCTTATTCTACAATTATCAATTTTTTCTAGTTTTGGGGAAAAATAGGTGTGGCAATACTGCAATTTATATATGTTTCTGTGAAGTTATTAGAAAATATTTTACTGACAACATCTTAAAACTCACTCTACAGCAAATTATGGTTTTATCGAGTTTTGGAGAAATATGAGCTTGACAATACTGCAATTTCTATATTCTGTGAAGCAACGAATCAATTTCCTCAAGAAATGTGAGAAACTTTTCTCGGCAGCTCCATAAAACTTACTTCATAGTAATTATGTACATTTTTCTCTAGTTCTGGGGAGAAATAGCTTTGACAACACTGTAGTTTCTATATGTTTCTGTGAAGTAATTAATTAAATTTCAATTTCGTTTAGTTTTGAGGAAAAATAGGTTTGACAACAGTGCTATTTGGATATGTTCCTTCCTAACAAATAATCGAAATTTCCAGGTCTCTGAACACTGGGCTTGTAACTAAATATTTCATTCTGTAGAAGTTATTAATTTCCTTTATACTAGGAGCGTGTACGTTTGGCAATGCTGCTTTTTCGTAATAACCAAAAAACTAGGCTTGGTAACGTTGCATTTTCTACAGGGTGTTCCGGAACTTGATGCAACATATTCGGGATTGAGTAGATGACGTGAAAATAATGATGCGACATATATAAAAATTTTCGCATATAGTTATGGTTATATTTTCGAACATTATGAATTTTTATTGGATAATTACGTATATCCATGTTGTATGTGCCAGGAACGGCTCAAACCCAATGGTTAACAGTCTCTAACTTTAAAAGGGACAACCCGTACAATCTAAAGACAGCAAAAATGAATGTATGAATTGATTTTTTAACAAACTCTTTGTTTAACTCGATAAAATTCATGGAGATTTTTAGATCGATGTATATGCCAAGGAAACCGTTCGCCATAAAGAGACATTCTGAAGAAAATTATCATAAATTGTAATTATTTATTGAAAATACACATTCAAACATTTATTGGAGAATTAATGAATAAATAAATAATTTTTTGTGCAACATACTATCGAACGTCATATTAATGGAATAAGGAAAAACTTAGAAAATGATTAATAATTATTTTTCATTTAGTAGACTAGTGTAATTTCTCACCCATGTTATGTGATATTTTTCTAAACATTATTGCACTGTGGAGCCCCTTCCCACTTCATAAATGATGTAAAAAATCATCTTAATAACATTTTTCCTAATAGCTGGATTGGTCGGAGAGGTCCAATTGCATTGTCACCACGTTTCTATGAATTAAATACAATGGATTCATTTTTTTGGGGATTTCTTAAGAGCATAGTATAGGCAACACCGGTAAACACCGCTATAAGGCAGAAACTTGGAATACTCTTCAAAGTTCAAAGAAATATCCTCCGTAGACTCCGGAAGTGTATAGAAGTGCAAGGTATAAATATCAGGAAACTTACTCTACAGCAAATTATCAATTTTCTCTGGTGCTAGAGAAAAATAGGCTTGGCAACAGTGCTATCTCGAAACGTTTCTTCATGCAAATAATCAAGATCCCCAGTTCTTTGGAACACTAGGCTCGTTTGGCACTGCTGCGAACATGATATGTTTTTCCAAAATGAAAAATTAAATTTCCCTGCAAGACAATGATTCTAATTTTTTCATGTTATGAGGAAAATTTTCTTCTACAACTTTGTAAACCTCTTAATAACATTTTGCTGGATTTCAAGTATTCATTTGGAATTATAAATAAAATTCTATTGAACATTACATTGCTGCGTTAGTTTCCAACATATTGGGGGATGAAAATCAATTCTACAAATTCCAAATTTAGGTCTCGACGCTATAAGTTCACGCGTTATATCTTTTATTGTGTCCTAGATTTATTTTTGAGTGCAAAAATCATACAAACACATAACAAATAAGGGGAGGAATATATACCAGGTGTTAACAATAAATACTAATGATGTAACAAAAAAATCCCTACAAACTGTTTGTTTTAATTTAATTATTTGCACTTTACTCTTTGAAGCAATGATACACACATAATTACACACATTTTATATAACTGAATCATAACACAGTCGGCTCGCTTTCCTAATTTTTGTTTTTTTAATGTTGCATTAAATAATGAAATTCTGAATCTGGCGTTTGCTCAAAATTTTCTCTTTTCTTTTTTGGATTGTTTTCTGCTAGATCCTGACTTTGTTTCAAACGAAATACCTGTCTCAACACGCCGACAGATATCGTAGTTATTCCCATTCTTAGAAAGAGATTAACAGAAAACGATTTCTTCAGATCTCGATTTTGTTCATAAATCTTGGCAATTACTATAGGTCGTTGGTTTTTTTCTAGATTTCCCATACTTCAAGCTTAATTTCTAACAGAAACGTAACGTTTATATGTACGACATTTGATTACTTCCAATAAATTGTAAAGTAAAGTTTAACTTTAACTGTCCGTTCCAGAATCTTGCGAGGTGCCTCCTAGAGGCTCTCGACACCCTTCTTGACGAACGGATGTAAAGACACGTTATTTTTTATACTCTTGTCCTTTGAGTAGCCTCGTGGAGAGTCTGTATCGGGCTTTCAAAGTACTTTCCTTGACTAAAAAAATGTATTTATTCATGACTGGAGTAATTCTGGAAGGTTTCTTCTGGAATAACTTTCATTTGGTCTATCGTGGAATGTAGACAAAACTTTTCCCTTCAAGCACATCATTTATTTACGGAGTCGGGTGCACAATCTGTCGATGAGAAAGACTTATAGTCCGAAAACTTTTGTTGTCTTGAACGTGTTTGGGAGTTGGAAAGTTGTATGGGATCTTGAAAACGTTACAAAGCAGTGTCATTAGTTGGATATCATCTCTGAAGTTGTAGAAGACTCGAGTGCTTACCAAAACTTCTTTTGCGCCTGTTTAATTATTTGTTTAATGTTTGAAGTATCCACATTTTGTTCGATTCGAATCACCAGAGTACCAGATTATCGGTAATGACTTGAACTAAAATTTGACGTTCACCGAAGTCTGGTTAGTTAGTTAAAACAATATTTGTTGCATACCTTTCACGAAAAACAATTTTTTTTAGTGAATTCCGTCGTAGTATTGATAGATGTCTTCATTTTACAGTAACATTTGACATGGCCGCTTTACCGCCTCTCAGTTGCTCCCCTCGAGTCAAAGACGAATTAGTTTATCCTATCACTTGTACGGTGGCAACCAATCTTCTAGCGCCCGTAAAAACTGAAAAGCAAATTTTGGAAAATTCAATGTTAGAAGATGATCCCAACGCTAATTGTGCAGTCTCGGAGGTTCCCAAAGAGAAGACGGGTCCTAGGTGGGGGCCTCAACATAAAGGGGCTCAAGAGTTGGCCAATTTGTATAGTAAAGGTAAGTGAACATTGTTACAGAATTGTTATTTTCATAAATGATTTAAACGAGGTTTCAATTTATATATCATGATTAATTTATAATATTAAACAAAAAATAAAGTTCAAACATTTTCATATTATTTACATTAATTGAAAAATTGAATGATAGTAAAGTATTCCAATCATCTTACCTGATATCAAACCAATGAGAATCGAGGATTGGTTAATCAGTCTCCACACTCACATACCTAGTCCAAACTCACTTCTCCCAAAATTTATTTCTCGAAGGAAAATGCATTTCAAGAAGAACTTCTATCAACTATCCACTTCAAATGAGAATGACATGAATAGATAACTTAATTAGCAAATTTTTTCTCACAAAGCCATTTTGATATTGTATTATTACAACCTATCTATTTCCCTTCTCATGGAGCGCCTTTTCTCTTCGGTTCCGTCATTCAAGCTCGCAGCATCTGAAAGAAGCGACAGAGATCGATCTTAAGAAAGGAATTCACTTACTAAAGCTGTGCCTACTCGAGGCCTTCCCAATTCTTGACTCTGCAAGATAAATAATAGCTGATTTCACTGCTGGTCGTAGTCCAGTTGTTATCTATGCTTTACATACCTGGAGTAGTTTTCTCTAGTGTAGTCCGCCAGCTCTCTCAGTTGGATTTTTAGATAGGTCCTCAGGTTTTGAAATCTTCTTCTGGATGTTTCCTCAAATCTACTTTTGGTCTAACTCTAAGTAGATATTTCGGGTGTCGATGTATCAAATACCTAGACTTGAAGCTTCTTTCAATAACTCATGGCAGCGTATCACCAAGCTGTAGATGCATACGGCATGATGGGTATAGGGATGGCAATCTTACCTTCATCGTCTTGTCTAACAGGTTATACTTAAATATTAGTTTCTTTTTCCGCGATGTCCACGTTGTCTCCTGGTATCTCTCTCTTCTATTCAAAGAACATCTTGAGTCTTCTTCGCATTGATGCCGATCTTTCACATTGAAAATCATTCGTTTATTTGATCAATGGCTTCCTTATGTCTTCGTGTTATCATCGCCGGTTGGGTGCTCCTGGTGGTTATGGCAGTGGCCTTCAGGGCTGCTTTATCGGAGTTATATTTTTCCATAGGTTTTTGACAAATGTGGTTTGTGAAATACGAGGATGATAAGATTTGTTTTGTTTTTACCAACCGCAAATTGTTTGTTTTGAGGGCATAGGTATTTTCATTTATTTATTAATAAAAAGGTTAAGAGGTGCCAAATATTGGAACGGTTTTCAGTTTACCAAATAAAGTATTTTCACAAATTTAAAAATCTCCTCCTCACTTTTGCAGGAGTAGGACTGTGTTTAAATTTTTTTTATGATGATAAGAATAAAAAAAAAATAGTTCTGAATTAACGGAAATGTATCTATACAGAGCGTTTTAAAAAACGAGTTCTAAATCTTGAAAAGAAGAACATGTTGATCGAAATTGTTATAAATATACAGCTTCGTATTCGGAAAGGACGGACGTATAAGGACAAAATGTTTTCCGTGATAATGTGTTTGATTTCAGGACTACTTTCCATGAAAATTAGTTTAAAAGAGACATAAAATAAAGATAAATTATAACAAAAAACATATAAAAAGGTCTAAGAAGTAAAAAGTTAAACAAAATGTCTTCTTTAATTTCATATCGTATTACAGATAAGTATTCTAAAATCTAGTTTTCTCTTTTATTGGTTTAATTATACAAAATCCTTTCTGATTAATATGTCGTTCAAGGATAATTTTTGTAAATTTCATATTTCTTTCTTCATCATTGACATCAACTGCTATGTTACTAAATTTTTTGGAAAGAAAATTTAACTGATAAAAATGGCGGAAACGGTTTTAGTAATCCGTGGAATTCTAGAATCGATAAATCATGAATGCACTGAGAAAACCATGGACCAAATGCATAGTAGTCCTTGCTGCCTGATTGGTAAACAATAGGTCAAAGTGTTAGATAAATTGACGACTTTACGCTCTAGCTCATCTCATCTAAATGTATGGTATGATGGACACAGACATCTCATTCGAATTGGTAATCATTAACCTCCAATCATAGGTCAATAAAGAGGCTAGCGGATGAGCTGGATTGGGCATTTTTAGTATACGATTTAGATCTACTCTACGATTCACCTGCCCATTTCATCAAATGGTTAGTCTCTTTTGGGAGGAGTCTACGTATTTTGGAAGCAGAACAATCATATGTAGAGTCTTGTACAAAATATCTTCTAGGTATAGCGTGACTGAAAGCCAAAATGAGTCCCCAAACAATCCACAATTACAAGCTGTCAATGCTAGGTAAGGAAAAAAAGCAAAACTGTGAAATACTTTACTCCCTTTTATGTACATTCATACAAAATTTCAATCAATAATCAAAAAATCGTTACCTACTATCCAAATTTCAAACTTTTAGCTTTAGAAATTTCGTCTGTACAATAACAAAATTTCGGTAAGGCCTCAAATATACATTCAAATGTATAAAATTCCAACCGGATATGTTTGTTGTAACTGGAAATCAGATTAGAGATAAAAAAAAAGGAGAACGGTGTCATATGTAGTGTTTTCGGAATTTACGTAAACCTGTGCTGATAAATTTAACCAAATATTGAATCATAGCAAACTGAATATATTATCTTAATAATAAAATGTTATCTAATAAAACAATTACGTAGTTTTAGTACAGCTTATTTTTCGTATATACAAAGTAGCCAAATATGTGTCTAAAATGAGATCATACATTGTTGAGATGTAAAATAAAGTGGTTTTAAAAAATTAAGATTGTTGATCAGGGATAACCACCTAGATAGCTGATTGCCGATCTTAATTCAAACCGAGATTGTTTTCGAACGTTAGTTTTACTATATCTTTTGAAAAGAAATGAATGTACCAAGAAAAGACGAACAAAATGGATTACGGGAAAGTCATAAAAGGAAAATAAAAGAGAATTTTTAAAATCAACACGAAGAAAATGAGAAAATTGAAAAAGTATAAGAAATATTAAAAAATGAAAGATATAATATATAGAAAAACAAAAAGAAAGTGGATTGATAAAAAATAAGAAATATTCGGAAAGATAGACTAAATAATATAAAACATTTTATGAGAAAATAGATGAATTTGCAAGACATATAAAAAATGAAAAATACAAACGAGGAAGTGATAGAAGAGGAGAGTCAGTTTGAAGAAAATTGAAATACAGGAAAGTTATTGTATGGAATAAAAAGAGAATAGTGGAGAATAAAAAAGAAAATGAAATAATTGAAAAAGAAACGAAAAATACTGCGAACTATCTACTAAAAGCAACAGAGAAAGAAGTAGAAAAAGTAGAAAGAGGATCAACAAAAGCAAGGCATAATTAGTAAAGTCAACAAGATGTAAAAATAAAGGCAATGGCAAAATTGAAATAAAACAATTAAAAAATAAAAATAGACTGGATTAATGATAAAATAAAAAATATTGAGACAGATGGACAATTATAAACACAAAAGCATTTTATAAGAAGAGAAAATGAGAAAAGCGGGACACATAAAGATAAAATAGAAGGAATTCAACATAAACGCGATAAAGTTTTAGAAATAATAAAAGAGATTTTTACGGTGAAGTTGATAAATGACATAAAAAGAAAAGAATTGTGGCAAATAACAAAGAAATTGGATAAAAATGGAGACAAAAAGAAAAATGTCTTCTAAAGCGAAGAGAGAAGTAGGAAAAGAAGAAAAAAGTAGAACAGTAAAGTGGCATAATTAGTAACGTCAACAAGGACACAATAGACCCTTTGGGTAGCAGTGTATATAATACCCCAATATCCACATACATACATACAATGTCAAAAAGATGAAAAATAAAGAGGATGGCTGAACCGGTATGGTTAAAAACAATCAACAGGCTAGAAAAATTGCAATTTGAAGAAAGATGGACCAAATAATAACATAAAAGCAAAGAAAATAAATTAGAAAAGCATAAAGATAAATATAAAATAAAAGGAAATATAAATAAAAGCGAGGAAGTGATTGAAAGTTATTGAATGAAATAAAAAGGAAAGAACGGTGGAGACTAACAAAAAAAATTAAAAAATGGTAGAAAAATGAAAAATACTGAAAAATGTGTGCCGAAAGCAGTGGAGACGAAGTATGTAAAAAAGGGGGTCAACAAAAGAAATACGGGAAAGTTATTGAATGAAATAAAAAGGAGAGAATAGTGGAGACTAACAAAGAAAATGAAAAAAATGGTAGAAGAATGAAAAATACTGAAAAATGTGTGCCGAAAGCAGTGGAGGAAGAAGTATGTAAAAAAGGGGGTCAACAAAAGAAATACGGGAAAGTTATTGAATGAAATAAAAAGGAATGAACAGTGGAGACTAACAAAGAAAATGAAAAAATGGTAGAAGAATGGGAAATGTTAAAACATTATAAGGAACATTATAAGTCATTAGAAAACGATCAAATGGAAGAACAACAGGAAAAGATAAAACTGACAAAGTATAGTTGGAATGATCTGCATGATTATATAAGTGATGAGAAATATATCAGGAGAGGGAAATAAGCGATAAGAATGGGAAAGTGATCAATTACATAATTAAGGCCGATTCATAAACTTGCTTTGCCGTTTGCCGTTGCCGTCCGCGTGGTGACGTTTGCCGTTTGATGTTCATAGCAAATTATATTTATAAACTTGACGTTACTATTATTAACCTAAAAATTTTGTAATCCTTTTTGGCGTGTATAGACAGAGAGATAGCCAAACGTCAAAATCACGTGACAAACGCGAACGGATCTGATTGGCTATTTTCTATTGCTACGAAAGTTGCTACCAACGGCCGATGGGAAAAGATAAAATTCGTTTATGATGGAATGTCACCAACGGCAGACTGATCGGCAAACGGAAAGTCAAGTTTATGAATCGGCCTTATATATTGAAAAATTACTTCTATAATTGCTTCCAGCACAAAGGAAATTGTGGTACATTTAGAAAATAATAAAACTAGTTTGGGTAATGAATACTTGTTTCTTATTTATTATTGTTATGCCAGATATATAAATATTAACCCTCGTTAATACTAATCGTGTCATCTGCACGAAACGTTTCAATTATTTATTCGTTTCACATCTCTCGTTTTTCGTTGTAAACTTGAATGAAAATTCCTCATCGTTGACAAAATTTGGCAACGATAACAAATTTCTAAATGGTCGCTAAATTAAGAATTCGGAATAGAACGACTTGACTAACGAGTATATCGTGTTTTTGTACATCAGAAAACGTTTCTAAAATAAAAAAATACGTTTCGTTATCTTACTCCTCTATACAATATGGCACAGAAGAAAGTCTCAAAAATTTCTAAAACAAATTTTTATTGTTTGTTCAAATTTCAAACTTGTTTTCAACCGTTCACTTTTTTCACTAGACATTCTCCTCTGTCCTAACCTCTTATTTTCATTTATATATGCTTAAGTAAACGCCTATTTTGAGAAAAAAATACAAACCATTATTTGAAAGGTTTAAAAATGTTATAACATTGCTGGACTGAGAGGAAAAAAAAAACATATTGTTTCTTTTTTGAGTCGAAAACTTTTCAGCAACCCTCGTACGTTGGGTAAACGATTATTTTAAGTATTTAAACCGAAACCCAAACAAAATTATATCCTCAAAATTACACCAAACTGCAAAAATAGTTGATTTATAAGTTGATAAGGTTCGTACATAGTTTTTCAATATTTTTACTTCAGCTGATAACTCGCTTGGAATTGGACTATTCACTCCCGAATTTTTTGCTTCCTGGAACACTCTATATAAGCGCAATGTGTTTCTCCCTCAATATCGATTGTTTTTTGTTTCCAACCGTACACGTTTCCTACTATAACATCGAAGTGCAACTTCGTGTTTTATTATTCAACAGATATTTCTTTTAATATTCTGGGGATGTTTGTAACGGCATTCATATTAAATTATTCATATAATCGTTTCTAATTTATATGAAACACAAAACTTAATTTCAAACAACTAATATAATAGATGTACCTTAATTTTTATTTTGTATTTAAAATGGATTACTGGAAAAAATCGTGCAGGTTATCCAGAACAGAGCATCAGAGAGAATACAGACTTAAACAACTGCTTTGGTGCAGACATGTGATGAGGTTGGAGGTGGCCGAAGAACGCATTGAAGTATCAATCGCTGAATAGAAGACGAGGAAAACCCTCAAGGACCTAGAAGGAAGGGATGGTACAGACCATGAAAGACAGAGCTATACAGGAAATCGAGTGGATATATAGAAACGAAAAACGGCAGAATATATTTTCGAAATATTAAATTTAAAAATTATTTCAGAGGTGAATAATCGGAATCGTTTATTTTGTTATTTTAACACACCTCATCGGAATCTATATTAACAGCGACTACGCTAGATTTCTACCTGACCAGTGGTTCGCAGTTGGAAGTGAGGATGGCGTTCGCTAGGGAATGCTCAAGTACATGAACCAAATAGCGACGCTCTTTGACGTTGTCTTCAGGTCTCAAGAAAAAAGGCGATTGACATCACGCTCTTCAGAAAAGTTGTAATTCAATATTCGTCGAGGCACTAGCCAGGAAGGTAGTTGTTCTCTCCTTTGAGGAACGTCAGAATATATTTTCGAAATATTAAATTTCGAAATTATTTCATATATTCAACCATAAATCGGAAAATGTATTCAAAATTACTTTTTTATCAGTTCATATTATTTTTTGTTATTATATTAGTAGTTTATGCATTTTTATCAACAACAATAAGTTGTAATGGTATTTGAACATTTTTTGGAATCACTATTATATATAAATAATAAAAATATATTTGTACGTACTTGTTAGCGCAGGAAATTAACAATTAAAAACACGTATTTCCAATGAAATTTTTTCAAATCTCTAATAATAATATTATTAACTATTGAATAAAGAATTTAGGCTCGAGTTCCAAAAACAGGAACCCACCGATTTGTTTAAAATTGTCACCAGATACTTTATCACAAACTAGTTGATTATACCTAAAAAGATTTAATACAAGTGTATAAGTTGATTATAGTTCTTCCAATATCAATTGCAGAAGAAGTTATGTGAGGAACCAAATTAAAAAATGAAAAATAATGTTTATTTCCCGTATAAAGTTCGGTAAACGTCTAACAAACCGTCAGTCCACGTGAACTCATCATCTCCACTGTTTATCAATGAAAACATCGAATCGTAAACGTAAATGCATTTCTATTGGCCGAAGCTGTCGGAAGGCGTTTGTACACAAATCTTCCTGCCAGGCAGTCTTAGATAAGTAGATGCGTCGTTTGGTGAGATTCATAAATTTCTTTGAATAAATAGAAATATGGCGTTCTTTAGACCATGGGCTAATGAAGACAATGCAATTGCACAGTGTAGTGAGAATGAAGACAAAATAAATTTATAAAGTGAGGTATCTACGCCTATGGTAGATCAAACAAGATTGTCGGCAAGGGTTTCTATAATCTGCAATTGATATTGGAAGAACTATACAAACCTTTGCAAAAGATATAGGTCTAAAATATTTCATAGGTTGGATCTCTGAATGAATAAACGACATAATAAGGTACTTATCTGCCACCCTTTGTTGGACAACGCTTTTGAAACGTGACACTAAATCATAAATTAGTCAGTTTGGTTTATTTAAGGGCTTTTCAGAAACTATGACCCTGGATTTTCATCAGTTTTCTCTGGAAATTTCAAATATTTTACATGATCTATAGAAACCTTTGATTTTTATTGCTTTTTTCGTGCGTTAATATTTCCATAATATTTATTCAGTTGTTCCAGATGTTCCCACTCACCAAAATTTAATACCAATAAGCTATTTTTATGTTGAAATGAGAATAATCATAGACAATAATTATAGGGGAATTGATCTTTTAAGTTCAAAAAACCATAAATCCATAACGGAATAGCTCCCCCAACTCATAAGAACGAGCATAAGGTATTTTGTCGGTTTAGTCTAAATAAATTAAATATTTAAACTTAAATTTTTTCCTAAAACCGATAAAAACATCGTGTTTAAATTCATCATCAACCTAGGAATGATATTTATGACATATTTTCGTCAATAAACTGCTAATAAAAAATTATGCCTCCATAAAAAATACAATGTGTATTTAGTAGAGAAAGGTGTTACATAAACGCATAAATAATTTCTGTTTTAAAATGTTTATAGTCAAATTGGAATAAGTCGGAATGGCATCATCAAACTGTATTAGCTATAACCTTGTGAACAAACCGTGCATGTTTCAAAAGTCTCGTGCTACATGAATCGTAAAAACATACACACAGTTCAACTTTTGTCCGACAAAAATTATGGCTTTTCACTTAGGTTATTAGGGTTACTGGAACCGTAATTTTCCTTTCGTTTTTTTTTTAAATAAATTTCTCTTCGTCGTATGTTATAATTCTCAAGTAGGTACAAAAGAATTATTAATTAGTATTATTACCACCTACGCCAGTTATATGCAGGATCTATTTTTAGAACGTCAAATAAATTGTTCACAACGAGCTGATTACTTAGTCATCGATTTAATTATTCGTCTTTGAGTCCAAGGAAAATTTTGTATTCAATAAACAATTCTCTGTTTGAATAGACAGACGCCTTTTTTCAAATCAAATTTTTGCATTTTTCTATAACTACCGGTTAAAAGTGTTTGCCAACCCTATAGTTTGCGCGATATACAACAAATAAAAACAATTCGATCGATTTTGATATTTATATTTTAAAGAATATTCATAGATGATAATATAATAATAATAATATTACAGTCTGCAATAATTATATATTAAAATTATTGATTTATCGATGTAACTAACCCCCTAATTATCTCGCTACTCCTGATGGAAACTATGAAGATTTATTGAAGACTGACCATCCTCAATGTCTTCATAAGCAGTTCCATATGTCCCTTAGACACTTTGAAGTTCCATTAACTTAAATAACATAAATATATTTAATTATAGTTTAGTATACAATAGAATTAGTATTTAAGAGAGCAAAAACTTGCATAGATGGTTACACATAATCTTAACATCCAACGAGAACAGTAGTCATATTATTTAAGCCAATTTATTTATGTTTTATGTTAATAAATAGTTTTTCAAAGTTGTGAATTAAGTTATTTAACTCCCTTCTTCTTTTATTATTTCGGTGCACAATTTTCTGTGACAATTTCGACAAATAATCGTCGGGCGATGGTGCCGACCGAATTATTGCTTCAAGTACATTCTTCCTTTCCAATTCTCCCAAATATTTTTTGTACAGCTTAGAGGAATGTTTGGGATCGTTTTCTGCCGATAAGGCGTTGTCCGGAATGTACTACATATCCTTCTTTCTTCAAAATTTATTCAATTTTATCAGATCTCCAAAGCGTCACCGAGCCTCCGCTGTATTTTACAGTAGGGAATACATATGGATCCTTACATCCGTTCTTCCTTTGATCTGCGCACAAACATTCTTCTCGTAGATCCAAAAACCTCAAACTTTTACTCATCTCTGCATAAAACTCTCTCCCATTCTTTATGCGTCCAAATTTTATGTTCTTCGTCCCACTGCAACTTTATAATTTTATTTTGACGTCTCTAAAGAGTCAAACTTGTCTCAATCTCTTTTTGACTGTACCAGTACTCAAAGGCAGATTGATTTGAGCTGCTATCTCTGATCCCGTGAATCGCCGATCACGTTTACTGATCATTACAATATGTTTATCTTTAGCGGTTGAGGTTTTTCGCGTTTGGTATATAAGATACCGCTTCGACCTTCCCTTAACAATACAGGGTGTGTAGGCGCCTTGGGGCCTCATTAATTTTGAGTGAGTCAATTAGGCATAGCAAGTTGGTGTTGGAATAACTCTAAAACCTTCCGACTAATTCGAAAATCGCATCATCCAATCGGAACAACGGGCTTACTTATATGTTATTGCCTAACTTGAGAGGATGTTACAATTTGTTCAAAGACAGTCCTTTCACACCAGGAATGTTCTTATCCATTAATTGGTCTGGCTCTGAGTTCCCTTGAAAATTCTGTTCAGTACGATGGCTGAAAAAAATCATTCACTACATGTGTAGACATTGGATAAGAAACTACTACTGGCTGAACTAGCATTCTTTCAGTCGTTATCTAAAGGATTAGAGCCATTTCTTGAAAATTTACTAATTGATTGTCCCCTAACTCGATTTCTTTATGAAGAATTGATTTCGGTTCTGAATAACTCAATGATGCGGTCGGTGGACAAGTAATTCTTTAAAGCGCTTCTATTCTCAAAGTATACATTTAAAAAAAAGATGCCACTGGTTTATTCTACAACCTCAAAAAATTGCAAGGTATCGATTTAGTGTATGCCGCAAGGGCGGCTTTGAAAAAATGCGTTGGGGTCAAAGATAAGGATACGTAGAAACTGTTTGATGTGCACGGTTTCCAAACTTTTGGAAAAATGCCTCTTAGCATGCAAATTGAATAGAGCAATAAGTTTTTTTTAATCCCAAGATTAGAACGATCCCGAAATATCTGTCTGAGGCATTTGACATTTTGTTGACTGCAAACAGATGCAACGCAACTACATGGGAAGCAGCATACAAGGCTTTTAGAGATATTATTATGACGAATCAGATCACTTTAAATAAGATGAAACTCTATTCCAGATTTGATAGAGTACCTAAATGATTTTTGGATGGAAATGATCGAAAACAGTAGCAGTAGTAAAACAAGTGGTGGAACTTCTTACAGCAATGCGACAACAGAGGGAGGATCTTCTATCAATAAGATTTCGGTTGGAATTTTAAAAGAAAAATCACTTTAACACCAAGATCAGTGTACGATTCTCTACAAAAAATTGGTGGATTAAAAAATATAGATATTTGATTTTTGATATTCTCTATCAAGAATTCCTACTCAGAATATAGCGCAAAAAGACAAAAATCACAAGATTTGCTGAAAAGTGATAAAAAAAAAAAAAAATAAAAATTGGAAACAAAAAAGAAAAAAATCCTTCAAGACACTCGAAAACAGCTTGTAGCAGTGGACCAACAATTAGATAAATTAAAAAAATATCGTGGTGGTTTTATTATATTGTAATCAATTCGCAAAATTTCAACCGGGAAAATGTGAAAACCAACCTGGAAAAACCGGAAGAAAGACGGGAATTTGATGTTCAATTTTGATTATACACCTTACAATACGAAAGAGAAATTTGATTTTGAAATTTAATGAATGGATTATGGGGTGGGCAAAAACTTTTGATCGATAGTGTATATACATTTAGCTTTCCTCCCTTATTCCCAAGTTACTCATCAATGGATCTCACTAACTCCTGCCTCTATCAATGAAAAAAAAGTTGTGCACATTTGAAATAGCACCACATTTCTATTAATTTAAGATTTTAATTACTTAATGAATATTAACAATACGCCAAACATAATTTTTCGTAATAATAGGTAGGGAGTGGTATCTACACTAGATAGATAGGGCTTGGGCATGAATTTTCTCGCTGAGTTATTTCGGGATTATTATTTTTAGATTTAGAGTTAGGTCGTTAAATTCGCACTGACACTTTTTTCACATTCCTTGATGAGGAAACAAACTTGTTGTCATTGATAGTTATTATACGTAGAACGCCTCAAAAATTGAACGATGATCTGTTTACTATCTTTATCCATTATTGACATTGTAACGTTTTTTTTTATTTACTTAACTTATTGTCTTTAAGTTGATTATAGCCACGCATAATATAAAAGCCCGCCTATAAATAATAATAGATGATCTATTGATTAATATAATTGTGTCAAATCATATTTTATACGGATCAAATTAGGTCGAAAAGTCAATATTTTCACCTCTTTCAAAAACTACGGACATTTTTATTGTGAGAAACGGAACATTACGTAGACTCTCAGTTTGGATATCTTCGCGTTTGATTTCGACTGAAACTTTTGGCTTCTACTACGCCAAAGTAACAATCATTGACATAATTCTTGGGCCTCTTTCATGCACGCGTCTTTTGTCGCTGGTCGCGGGGCGGCGAGAAACGCGGCGTTATTTTATGAAACAATATCCAAACGTTTCTTGTCGCGTGCCGCTTTCAAATTTGATCAGTTTCAATTGTTGCAAGTGGACCACACAACGGCAGTAATTAAAAATGGATACGTGTGTTTTTACGTATTTGATATATAAAAATTTAAATGAAAAAAGACGCCAGAGACGTTGTGATGAGCATCCAAATAATAGTACAAGACTTATCAGATGATGATACTGCTGAAAAATAAATAGATATAGAATGCGTTGTTAAAATACAACCCTAGCTAATAGACTAATAAAATACATGCTTACCAATTTACTGCATTTCTTTTTCAGTTTTTTTACTGAATTCGGGAATAATGATTTCGCTATTTTCCTTCCACGTATCCCTTTCAATTGCCTGTTTTTGGAATCTTCTGATGATGAATCCCATAAACACGTTTTTTCTTTTATTGCGTCAATAAAAAATTCAACGTCCAGATTTTCCATGGTACTTCTTCACTCATCAACACAACTCTGCAAACTGTTCAAAATGACGATAATAAACGCCCTGCATAAAAGCACCAATTGAAATCAATGTACTTTTGAACCGCCTGTCGCGACGCGTGTGGTAATTCCACGCGACAGGATTTCAGTACATCGCGACACAGGCGACGAGTGGCTGATTGACGTCGATGCATAAAAGCGCACATTTAACAACGTGCTTTTAGAAAACGTCGCGTTTCTGTCGCCCCACGACCAGCGATAATAAACGCGTGCATAAAAGAGGCCTAAGTGGTAGGCGACGACGCGCTAGTACCGCCTGACTGTTACTCGTGGGTATAGAATTGAATAGATTCAGGAGGTATCGCCCGCAGTACCCGCAGACCGTTTACAAACAATTCGTACAAAATGACAATAATGCTGACTATATTTTCTAATGACTTTGTTGAACAATGAACCATTGACTTTAATGGAAAAGAATAGTTGCAAGGACACAACAATCATAAGCATCTTTCTGGTCTATTCAATTGGAACGTACCGGTGTAGTGTGGACGCCGGTGACAACAAGTACATACAGAAGTCGACATAAATTTGGTAACACTCTTGAAAAATCGGCCAAAGTCTTGCTGTCGAAAAAAAATTAAAACGAAGCATGTTCGTGCTTCAGTGAGTTAAGTCTGTGTCATGATAATACGTGTTCGTCGAGTAGACGCGTTTTCAGAATGAGCTACCGAAACAAGTTCTTACTCAACGTTCTTATCTGTTTATCTAACTACGTTTACTGATTTTCAACAACAATTTCCGCTACAAAATCGTTAACAGTGTCGTACCAGTTTACCGTCCGTATTTCCTCCACGCACATCACGAGGTTTATTTCGATCGCAAATTGGAATTTTGCGGATGGTACCTCGGGTGCAGTCAGGAAGATTACTCAGTTCCAGCATTCCATTTTGTGGTCGGATGAAACAACCTAACCAAGCAGTCAATCGGTACAACTTCGTGCTCTGGAACAACCAGAATTCTCACTTTTTCATTGAATAAGGATTAAACCAGCCTGAGGTATGTGTGGGCAGGTATCCATGCGGAAGGTCTGGTGGGCAAATGGAAATGCTCGAAGATTTACGTGGGCGAATGGACAACGATCCGATACTCGCGAATATCTGTGATTTCTTTCTGTGGGGCTTTCTCAAGGATCCCGCACCTTTTTCCGACCCCCAAACTGCAATTGAAGAAGAATTTGACATGTTTCGTCGCACCTGCCTTTTTTCCAAATCCCTTTGTAATTTCTTTTAATAAATTCATTTTGACTTATGCCGACCTCTTTATGTAATGGTCGTATGTTGCTATTCCCTGTTCCCAATAATAATAAGAATTAGTTTGATTTGAGCATCAGTAGATATGATACTTTTCTGCATAAAAACCTTTCATCTGATAGAGATAGATATTCACCATGACGTATTTCGTTAAAAGGGTTAACGCTATACTTTATTTTTCTTCTTTCTCTTTTTACCGTCACCGTTCAGTACTAAAACTACTCGATGCTTTCAAAATGACTACTCTCAATTGGTAAATATTTCATTAGTAGTGGTTATCACAAAAACACCCATCACCTGCAGCCCGTTGTCTCTTGGCCACCACCCGACTCCTGGAAGGCTCCATCCAAAACATTCGAATACCAAAATTTGATCCAGAACGGTCTTCTGTTTTCCATAACCGTAACACAGTTTTTTTTAACAATACTTCTATATCATATATATAAGTAAGATTTATTTTTAGTTCTTATCGTCTGGCATGTTTTTTTATTTTATCGTTTGCTTCAGAACTTTAAACTCATTTATGTTTCTGCGTTGCATGTATTAATAAATCGTGGGAGTTAAAATTATTATTTTCTCAAACATAAAATGGTACCCGGTTTATTATTTCCAAGAATTTAATCATTTACAGAGTAAAAAATTGATTTTTTTTATAATATTAGCATGTCCGTTATTTCCATTGGGATTCCTATATAATTTTCTAAATAATTATATGTGTCACGACACTATTGCAATAGAACTTCCTGGAAATGGTAAATAAATGAACAACCACTTTTCACTACAATATTTTCACTCGAAACATAATATTTTCATTTCATTTCATATAAACCTTGAAGGTTTCCTTAACATTGTAATATGATTACCAACGTGATCAAATTCTTTCCATATTTACTATAAATGTCTTGAAACCATGTGTCTTAGTCAGTAGAAGCTTTTTGAATTGTATTACAATTAACGCGAAGACTAATATGTAAGATTTCGCACTATCCTTCAACATTAAGTACTTAGATAACTTTCGTCCTTTTCCGTCTTTTCTCTAGGTTGATGTAATCGACGAGCTGGATTGCTTCGATGTATACGTGTTTTGAGAGCCGCTCTTTATGACTCTTGGCAAATTTAGTTTTTGTATGCCTTACATTATCTCCAAGTCTCGATGGACGTCACTATTTCGAAATTATCAGGGTGCATCAACGATGCTCGTTAGCACTTTTATTTTGGAATCTTCGCAGAGACGAATCTCCACGACAATGTGAACTCACACATCAGTTCAAACAAACGTTTTTGAACAGGCAAAACATCGAATTGATGGATTTTTTCTTAATCCCTGCAGATCAAATGTAAATTGCGACGTCAACGTTTCTCTACACCTGAAGAAGCGGTTGATACGTTCAAATCACATGTTTTGGAAATACCTCAATTGGAATGGAAAAAATACTTCGACAATTAGTTCAAACGCATGTCAAAATGTATGGATCTTTATAGAGAATATTTTGAAATATTAAGAAATAAAGTCATATCCAATTCATCGATAATAATTATGTTACTTACATTAAATCTCTCAATTCAATGAAATTTTAATAACAATCTTATTTTCTTCTTAATAATATTGATTTGTTTGGAACCCAGACCTAGACTAACTTTCTACGTAACACCAAAGCGGCGTATTGATGATCTTTACAAAGATATCACATATAAACAACGTTGCCAGATTTTAAAATTAGTATTGATATTGAAGAAAACACTAATGCAGCCTTTAACAAATATAGAGTTTGATGAATTATAACTATTTAACATTAACCTCCCAAAAAAAATCTAATTTTCTTTTTTTGTTATTACTCTCTTTCGTGTATCTTCTTCAACTAATAAAGACGATTGTGGTAATCAAGCTTTCGAAAATCGAAACAAACCTTCAACTGATCGCATTTATCCACTGGTCTACTGAGGTAGAAAGGATCCTATCATATGACTACGACCTGATTATCAGATCAGTTTCCGAAAAAAGTTAACGTGAACCGGGTTAATTTCCGAACATTCAGATCATTGAAATATACACGATTCTGACGTTGCTTCTACTCTTAAGTATTCTTTTAATCGTCTGAAGTTAATCCATTTATGGTTACACCCACCATAATGAGATGTGACTTCAAAAAAGCAATATCGGGAGTGGGTGGGGCATCGGTGAAATGTTTTTTTTTATCAAAAACTCTTGCAAAATCAATGGTACATTGTCGTTGTGCGAAATCCAACCTGTACTAGAAAACACATACCTTCAATCGCTCTATCCAGTCTCTATTTAGTCGGTAGGAACATATTTGCGATAGCTACGATTAACATTGTCTTCAGTCGCGATTTGGAAATGTTCGCTTTTGTGGACGTTATCCACCCATTTCCACTCACCGTTGATTTTCTTGGAGTCTTTCTACGATAGTTGGAGTCATACTCAAATACCCAGATCTCATCTCCAGTGATTAACTGACTCATCCAAGTTCTGCTGTTGCTCTAAATGTAGCAGAAAAAATACGTGCAAATCACTTTTTTTATTGATTTTTTTTCATAATTTAGATTTTTTGGCACGCTCTTGGACAAGACTATTGAAACTAAAGACGAAGTTCTATTTAATCGTGGCTATTGTCATCCCAATCATGTTGAACGCATCTTCAGTGTAAGTACAAACTCCAAAGTTAGCGAAAAATCAGTCTGTGGCAAATAGTGAACGTTTATATATCAGGATACAATTGGATAAGAAAAACATACTTTCAACTTTAGACGGGATTGCTAGGAGAAGATTCAAGAATTTGAAACCCCACTCCAAAATCCAGTTAAGGTAGCTGACGGATTATTTCGTGCCAGGAATCATCCAAGGCTTAGTAAACAACTGAATCACAACCAGTAGTGGAGAAAATAAAAACAAAATGGCAGCCTTTGGTATAAAATAAATATATTCGCGAATTCTGGGGGCTGCGGAAAAGACATATGGGCCCGTGTCTTAGGATCCACGCGCGTGCTTAACCTCTTAGAACAACGTAATTCGACTAGAGACAAGATGCGGTCGATTCGAGATGTTCTCGCGTGAATGTCGAGTGGACCATTGATTTGGTCGACCCTTCGCTCGACAGTGTGCCCCTTGGGCTCGTATAAAGAAGTAAGTGGAGAGGTTTTCACGAATCAGTGGGGAGTGAGTATGTTGGTTTTTCCTGAAACTTGTTAGATTTTATATTGTAGAGGATTGGACGTTTTCTTTGTTGATAGTCAACGACAGATGTAATCAGTGTGCTGAAAAGGTCGATATACGCGATAAACTGTGTCTTTTTGACCTACACTTATCTCCATGTGCAAGGATTTCTGTAGGTTTAAGATTTCACTAAAATTGACGCTTTAGAAATATATGCACCTTAAATCTTCTAATCCAGAGGCATGAAGTTAAACTTATTATACAATGTTGTCGGTTCTCCAGAAAATTTTCATACCTTCTAAAATACAGTGCGTCCATAAAGTAACGCATTCTTGTTAAATAACTTAATTGCACTGTAATTGTTTCATCTCTATTTGTTGCGGCACTATTTTTAGGGTTGGAACTTTCCCGAATTTTTATCGCTAAAATGAAATTGAACCGACGCTAATCAGCTGGGAAAATGGTATGAAAAATAGGTAGGAACCTAAGTAAATAACCATTGCGTTAGCTATTAGGCGTAATTTGATTAACGGCAAACTATTGAGGCACCTGTTTCCAATTTGTAAATACAGGGTGGGGAACGATTAACGATTTAAAAATAGAGCAATTCTATTAATCATTCAATTGCGTAATACTCTTTCGTCACATACTATAGTTTGGAAATATACAAGGCACGAGGAATTATAAACCACCACTAATCATTGTGGGCGTTAAGTGGGACGACATTATGTGCGATGTATCATCTTTCATCTATCATGTGTTTTGTGTCATTCATTATGTGGTTTGAGTGACGTAATTGCATTCGTGCGATTTAATAGTTAAATAAATTGTTGTACACATAAGTACGTTAGACGCTGCGTTCGTCTAAACGTACGTTAGCCAAGTGAACGGATCAAATGGACCGTTCACATGCCAGCGAGCGGTTTGTATAGGCGTCACCCAACCGCGGTACTCTTAAGTTTTCAGTGCAACCGCCGCATTTTTAGGGCGTTTCGAATCACTAGAGTGATAATTGCACCGTACATATGATCAGACAAGCGCTCGCTTTTATTGACTTGACAAGTTTCTATCAATATGCTATCAAAAAAGAATCCGAAGCCTTTGATGTAGAGCTAAGTTGAAAAACGAAAATATATTTGGTATACGTAGATTATTAAAAAAGAGGGTTGAAAAAGTCTGCTTGGTGTGATTAAAGGTAATGATCAAACAAAGTTATACTGCTACAAAAATAGTTGAAAAACTTTGGGGGGTATTCTCTCAGTTCTGGATACAATGTCACAAATGAATCCATGACTTATCTGTCATCTACAGTTGAACATCGTAAGTCCGGCATATCTAAAATCCGCACTGATCTGTTCGTATCGTAATTTTTGGTTTCGGTATTTGACACTATTTTATAAATGTGTTTTTGTGCAGTATTTCATTATATTTTATACGTACCTCTCCCTCGGTTTACACTATTATGTAATACGATATGATTTCTCGTTAGTGCTATAGATGGCGCCGTTTTCTTCTTCTTACTTTGTTCCTGTGGTATAATAACCAAACACAAGTTAATTGTTCAAACTCTATTGTTTGACTGATGACTACTTTTCCCCAACGCACGAATAACGCGGCATCTAACGTCCGCATGTGTATGGGGCCTAAGAGCCTCAGATTTCGAAGTCGATTCGTCTCGTTACTTTTCTTCTGTGGAATTGCCGGAACCATTGGTGATAGTCACACTGAATACTACCACTATGTCAACAATTACAGATTTATATAGTGTGGATTGAAATATTATGTTGATCCATGACTAACTAGATGAGTTTTTGATTATTTTGGGCTCCTTAAAACGATAACGGGATTCTTAAATCTGTAATGTTCTTATTTACTTAATTTATTTAAATACTTTACACTAGACTTAACTAACTTATATAATAAATCATTATTTATACAATTAACTATTCACTACTTTTCTTTAATTTAATTTATTTAAATTCAGCGGTTAGTTTTATATTTCGTTCCCTTCACTACGACAAACAATCAAATGAATAAAAAGGCCTTCCAAGTAACTGGTTGGAAAACAATGTAAACAAATCGCTGATGTGATGAAACACGTGTTAATAAAAACAAAATAAAAAACGTCGCGAACCGGCGTTTTCTCCAAATTTTATACTTCTATTATAACCGAACAGGACCGACTTCACGGTCTACGTCGTGGACGAATTCGTAACAAATCAATATCATTTCGGAGATGAATATTGTCTGCATTTTCTAGTATGAATTATTTTTTTAATAAAATTGATGTTGCAGGTAAAAGGACGCAAGAATGTATCTGCGTTGGGATCTGTCTAACTTTGATGGTTATAAATTTCGCATTTATTTGTTACTACATAAGATTAGAGAAACTGAGTACCATTCTTGTAGCCGCTTTTTGCGGTATAGTAACCGCTGATTTCGGTTCTGGTTTCGTACACTGGGCGGCAGATACGTGGGGATCCATCGAACTGCCTGTAATAGGAAAAGTAAGTACTTAAGTACTTTTTTTCTATTTAACACTTGAATCATTTATTCAGAAATAGGAACGGTTATATGAAAAGGATGTAGCTTATTTTTAGAAAAAATTGATTGCCCGACAATAATATGTGTGCAGTTTCCATGGAAAAATCGTGGGATTAGCTTACGAATTGCTATCCAATCCACCCTATTTTCCCAATTAAAAAGTGTCTTTAACGGATTTAATTTGGACTAAACTTTGAATTGACTTTTCAAATTTAATTTAACGAAAATGATTTCTACAATTTCATTTTGTCAAAAATTAGCTTTCTAAATTGAATTTAGACAAAAATAGCTTTATCTGAATATATTTCTATTAAAAATTGTTTTATCGGATTTAGCTTGGACTCTCATTTGTAAGAAATTCCTCTTTACAACGTTAATTTTGGAAAAAAAATGGCTTTACTAACTTTAATGTGAATAGAAAAAATTTCCCCAAATTCATCTCTGCTAAGAAACGTCTTACCCAAATTTTATTTAGACAAGAAAATGCTTATCCAAAGTAAATTTTGTCCAGAAATATATTTTCCGATGTTAATTTAAATAGAAATTATTCTTCACAAACTTAATTTTGTGAAAAATGGCTGTTTCGGATTTAATTTGCACATAAATTGCTTTTCCAAACTGAGTTTGGTGAATAATTTGATTGTCTAGGTCTTATTCGCAACAGAAACTTTTCCCCAATTAAAATTTGATCCAAAAAGGCTTCTCTAAATTCAAATCTGCTAAGACATGGCTTACCAAAATTTTATTTGGATAATAAAGTTTTTCCCATATTGAATTTCGTCCAAAAACTTATTTTTTCGGAGTTAATATGGATTAAAAATACCTTTCATAAATTTAATTTTGTGAAAAATGACTTTTCTGGCGTTAATTTGGACATGTATTGGTTATCCAAACCAAGTTTGGCCAAGAATTTGATTTTCTAAGTTTTATTTGCAAAAATAACGCTTTCCCAAATTCAATTTGGTCCAAAAAGGCTTCTCTAAATCCAATTCTGGCTTACCAACATTTATTTGCTCAATTTTTCCCATATTTACTTTTGTCCAAAATGGATTTTGCGGAGTTAATCTGAAGAAAAACTAGCTTTCACAAATTTAATTTTGTCAAAAATGGCTTTCCTCAATTAAAACGGGATAAAAAAGTTTCCCTAATTATATTTTTTGAAAATATGTCTGTGTCGGATTTATTGAGAATAAACAACTGTTTTTCTAGATTTAATTTTCGAAAAAAATGAAGCTTTCAATATAGTTTAGATATAAATTGGGCGGAATTTGCTTTTCTAAATATAATTCGAGAGGAAATAATTTTTTGAAATTTAATTTTGAATAAAAAGGGTTTTTCCGGTATTAATTGGACAATTTCTGTCTCCGACAAACTTATTTCACAAAAAAGTCATTTTTGAGCAATAAAAGGCTTTTTCGTATATAATTTTGACAAGAATAGCTTTTTCAACTTCATTTTAGTCAAGAAATAAATGACTTTTCCGCATTAAGTTTTTCCAAATTTAATTTTGCCAAACTATTTTCTACATTTCGACAAAAAATTTCTTTTGCAAAATTAATTTTATAAAAAAATTGCTTTTCCGAGTTTATTTCGACCAACACACGATTAAATAAGCCACCATTTGTAGCTAGTTTTCCATAAATTCCAGCTCTTTTTCAAATTCGTCGTATTCCTATTCAATGTAATTTTTGTGCACTAAAGTAAATAATCTTATGACTGTTTTGTTGCAGAATTTTCTGCGACCATTCCGTGAACACCATATTGATCCAACATCCATTACCCGCCATGATTTCATCGAAACGAACGGTGACAATTTCATGGTGACAATACCATTCCTGGGCCGTATGGTGTGGGACTTTCTTACGCTATCAAAAGAAGATGTTCAAAATAAATTTACGTGGAACTGCTATATTTTTTTATTAGCCATTTTCGTGGCGATGACCAATCAGGTAAATTTCTAAAAATTTTTGAGTATGAGAACGACATGCTTTAGAAACTTTTTTGTTAGAGTCAACGAGGGTTGCTACTTAAGTTTTGAGATAGACAAATAAAAACAAATATTTATAATTGGATGTGGCTTTATTGTTTATCAAAATATTCTCCATTAAAACTTTTGTATACGTTTGAACCAATTTTCGAAGTATTTTTTCCATTCCGGTTGAGGTACCTCAGAAACATGTGATTTGAACGCATCAAGCGCTTCTTCAGGTGTAGAAGAACGTTGACTCGCAATTTATTTTTGATCTGCAGGAATAACAAGTAATTCTTGGGTGCCAAACAAGAACTGTACGGTGGATGACTCATAAATACGATGTTTTGACTGTTCAAAAAAGTTTTTATTTGGACTGATTCCCATGTCACGTCGACAGGATTTAATCGTAATTTACGTCTCTTTGTTTGCCTATAATCTCATTCGTATCCCCTAGTTTTATAGAAGGTATTTCTCAAAGATTAGTTCCGATGGCTGTACTCCATTGTCTTTGCGGTGGTTTATATTTATCTTATAAAAATATGTGTTTGATTTCATTGGTTCTGTTAGAACCATTTTAGCCTTCTTCGCTAACAAAATCTCCAATCCGATTAGTCATTTGCCTTCTTTATAGCTGTTCGCCGATTAATATCATCATATCATGGGTTTATATGAGAATTGCTACTGAAGTTTTGATATAGACAAATAAAAACAAGTATTTATAATTAGATATAACTTCATTGCTTTAGGAAATATTCTCTTTCAAGATCATTACACGTTTGCATGCGTTTGAACTAATTTTTCCATTCCGATAGAGGTGCCAAACAAGGACTGTACGGTAGATGACCCATCAATTCGATGTTTTGACTATTCAAAAACGTTTTTGATTGAACTATTTGAGCTCGCATTGTCGTGGTAGAGAATAATTCGTCTTCTGCTATTGGTTTCACTAATTTTTTCGAACACTTCTGGCAAACAAATGCTGGTGTACCATTCAGAATTGACAACAAAGTTATCGTCTTCAGAGACTGAAGGTAAACAGTTCTGAAGACGATAACTTGGTTATCGAAACGTTCGTCTGATAGTGTAATTGTGAGTGTTGGTGTAAACAGTGTGTTCAGTATAAATGTTGAATGTTATTTTTCAGATACACAAATGGTCTCACACGTATTTCGACTTACCTGGTTGGGTGATATTCCTACAGGAATACCGTATCATTCTCCCACGTCGTCATCACCGTATCCATCACGTGGCACCGCACGAAACATACTTTTGCATAACTACGGGTTGGTTGAATTGGCCATTGGAGAAACTCAGGTTCTGGAGTATACTGGAAATTATCATCGAAACTCTGATAGGTTATAAACCTCGAGCTGACGATATGAAATGGGCCCAAAAAAGAACGTGATATTTTTCTTTGTTGTTATATTATTTAATATTGTTCATTTTTGTTGATTCAAAGTTTAAAATCAATTATGCTTGATGGATGGCATTTTGAATGTTTGTCACAATACTTTCTGATAATAAATATTTTTTTCAATAAATTCCACTGAATATTTATGTGTTAGAGGAAGTGACCAAATGTGGAATACCATTTTGTTTTGGTGTTATAGAAAAAAAAAAGATATCGTAAATCAAATTTTTTTATTTTTATTTATTATCAGTCATACAGTTGCGCTTAAATCATTGATAGTCTTATTTTACAAAGGCAAACAGCAAAAAGGGAAAACAAAGTCTATTAATAGTCCCATTGAATCAAACGATGAAGAAATTCACTTTGACACAGAAGTAAGTTGGAATTTCTGGAACCTCATACCACTACACCAACACATACAAGTTTTGAGAAAATTGAATAAAATGTTTAAAGTATTAAAATAAAAAAAAATAACAATTCTAATAATTTCATGATGTTGCATATCATCAAATCAACAATATTTCAGACAACTGTTCTTCTAAATTTATGTTTTGTATTTTTTTCAAAATTTTGAAAGTTCTCGACTGATGCCCTTTTAACAAGTTGTAAAGTAAAATAACCCTGGCCTCTATTCATCTTCTTGGATGTTATTATTATTCACTGGCCAATTTATAAGATCTTCATAGAATGGCTGGTGTTCATTGGGCACATATTGCTTAAGTTTGACAAAATTTTTGAAGCTTTTATGGGAACTTTTTCGGTTGGGTATGGACACCTATTAGACAGGACACAGGTAAATCTCTTTGGAGGCTCATAAAAAAAGTATGATAATGGAGGTCGTTGATCGCAGGGAATGCCTTTATGTACCCATTCATCTGTTGATCATAAACAAATTGGTACAGAGTACTCATTGCAAAATGTATTTTATCCTTCCTTGGTTTGTGTTTAGTTTCTTCAGAAACAACAGTCTTTTTATAGTAATTGGAATTTGTCTGGTTTGCCACTTAAAATAATGTTATAAATACTATTCCATTTGGTCACTTTGATTTTAGTAAACCAACCAGATTCATTATTTTTTTATTTATAATAATAGAGTACTAGTACTACTAAATAATTTTTATATCAAAAATATGATATTAGGTATTTAAAAAAATTTAATTTTTCCATTATTCCTGTTTCCTTGTTGTTAATATATTCCATTTACAGAGTGTCGTTAAAATTCACATACAAACACGCAACTCCATTTTATATAAATATATATAATTAAAATTACAAGTGCACTTTTACATTAAAGAAAGAAAAAAAACATATTTACAAACCTATAATCAATTAATAATGCGAAATATAATAAATTAATAAAATAATAATAGTAAATTTTATCAAGTTACATAATAGTACATAGGCCAGCACCTGAACTTTTATCCTTTTGAAACCAGACTTGAGTAGAGGAATTTACAAGAAAACCCTCTTTTTCCCTCTGTTTATATAAATGGAAAAGATTTTTAGTGATCGAAATTGCCGTTTTTTGATTCGTACAATTTTTTTATATATGAATAAGGTTACAAATATTGAACTTCTAGTAATGCTTGTGTCTAACTGCTTACCTCTTCTTTTTTCTATCTTTTTTATATATCCTGGTTATAATCATCCTTTATTAAAATAGGGGGGTGAACAAAATAAATATACCTAGTACGCCAAATTGACATTCCAAAAACATAACCTTAATCATAACTTTCTTTTGATGTAGTCAATGTAGAATTTTCTCAACATTTCCAGGGACCGCATTGAAATTAGAATTAAGTTAAACAGATCTAGGTTCTTGAAATACTGGATGCTTAAATTTATTTTTCGTGATGTTTTAATACATTGAAAACAAAAAAATACTCTTTGAAATAGATAAATTTTTGTTAAATTTACAATTAGTAATTCCAATTTTCTTTTTTTTTTAGTTTTCCTATTAATCTTTTCTTCTGCTAGGACTAGAACGGGCCAATAAAGAGCTTATATAATTTTTTTTAAATTAAATGTGTTTTATAGTTATGTTGGGACAGTCCTGGATCCTTGAATCATTAATTGTTATTTCATTTCTCGTTTCCTGGCTTCCAACTTTATAATGCCAAATTTCTCCTATTTTATTATTTCTATTTGGTCTGAAACCATATTAAGGCTCTTCTAATTTTTTTCAATTATTTTTTGCAGCCGCTTTCCCCTGATAAAAATTTGATGAATGAAATGATGATTCACTGTTTGCTACAAGATTACAAAAATAGTGTTTGTAAATATAGTTTTCTTGTTCTAATTCATATTACGCTTTACAAAAATCAATATGCTTAATGCAAAGTTTACAAGCAATTTTTTTGTCCTCAAGAGTGAATACAATTATGTGCCTTTGCAAGTTTTTTACATTTTATTAATGTTGATTATTAATTTTTCTACCTAATACATGATTTAAATTAGAAATAAATCAATTTTATAACAAAAAAGTAGTTTTATTAATTATCCAAGTCCTTCCATTACAGTGAAATCCATGTAAATGTATATGAATACCAAATGTCAAAATCACCCGTTTCGATGACCAAGTTATCGTCTTCAGATACAGTTCAGCTTCAGTCTCTGAAGATGATAACTTGGTTATCGAAACGTGCGTTAGACAAGGTAGCTGTGAGTTCAATATAACCAACAGTTACAGAAATCTTGACGGGTTGCTGAAGATGATAACAATTAACTGAAATTACAAAAGGACAAAACTAATTTGCACAAATATGTCATCTTCCACTTTTCTAAATGAAGTTTTTGTATCTGAGTTAACATTCCAGCTATCTGGTTATTTTCTTCGAGAATCCTATTATATCTAGAGTTTTAATTAATTCCAATTTAAATTATTTATTATAAAAAGCAATAAAGAAAAAATTACATTGATGAATGTATAAAAAAATGTAAATAAGAAATATTAAAAAGAATATTAACAAAATAGTATAACTATCTTTTGAACTGCTTTTTAAATCTCTCATAATGATAATCATCAGTGGCTTTTTCATCTTTTTTCTTGGGTTTTTCATCAACTTTTGCTTTTTTTTGTGGTACTTCACCAGCTGCTATATTAAATCTATTATGTTGGACAAAATTCACGGCCATATTAGAAGGTACAAACTGAGAGGGACCATCCTTCTTATTCTGTTTCTCCCACAATAACCTATAAAAATTATAAAATCATTCTTAACTTCTAATTTATTATTTATTCTGGACATAGCACAAGCCTTTGACAAGGTATGGCATGATGGACTACTATATAAGATCAAAAAAAACATCCCACATAACTATTTCATTACCCTAAAATCTTATCTAAAAGTCCGGCATTTTCAAATAAAATTGCTAGACCAAGTTACAACCTTCCGACTGATAATAATTTAACTTCTGAGACAGATGCAGTTGACAATGCTGTCCTATATTCTCACCAAGATCCATCTGCAGTATCTCAGGCACTGTAAATTAACCTTGTTTTGACTCAAACAATGGCTCATTGAATTGAATGAAGAAAAGTCTGTCCACATTACTTTCACACAGAGAGAGGGCACATATCCAACTGTGACATACAATAGTCATTTTTCATAAAAACATGAGCAGGTCAAATACTTAGCTGGAGAACACACATATTCACAAAGCATAAACAAATGGGATTGAAACTTAGTAAACTATATTGGATAATAGGGCGTCGATCTGAAACTAATATGGAGTTATGGGAAATAACTCTGGGGCGCAGTTTCCAAATCCAACACAATATGCTAGAAAGGTATCAGTCCAATGTTTTTCGTGGTATTGTAAATGCTCCTTGGTATGTACCTATAATGTATTTGCTTAGGACATCCAAATGAAAAGTGGGAAAGAAGAAATATCCAATCTATCTCAGAAATATGTTCTAAGGCTTCACAACAATCCTAATAATCTAGAAAGGAACCTAATGGTACCACCCAATCACTGGAGGCTGGGAAGACATTACACAAGTGACTTGACTAATAGATTTTAGAACTGTTAGATTTGAAAAATCTCATAAATTTAGAAGTTAGCTTATCATATTCCTGAATACCCAACTCAATAAATCACGTAAAATTGTAAATATGAGGAATTAGACACTGGACTATTTCCTACATATCTTGTTGATTGTAACAACCAATTTGCTTAATATAATTACTTTACAGATTGAAGTTAAAGTGGAATATTAAAAAACAAGTAATTTCAATTCAGAATCATTATATTAAAAGTCAAAAGCCTCCAGTATATTGATAATAAACCAAAAAACTTCTGAATGAATTTTTATGCAGTTTTGACCCATAGATAAAGTGATTTATGAAGATTTAGGTGAATAATTTGTCAAAGTTTCATTAAAAGCATAAAACTACCAACAGCTACAAATTGCTTCCAATTTCAAATGTAAACTTTTTGTAGCACAACAAAGTCGTGATTGTTGAAAAAATAACTTATGTGATAATAGCCTATGTGAGCCAAGGAAAAAATATATGTCTAATAAGCTTTTTTATCATCAGATTTTTTCCACTTTTCTAACAATCAAACAACTCAGAATTCTTATAACAAAATCTATTTTTACTATCATGAATTAGGTAGTCATCCAACATAGGTTTACATAATATGCTGAAAGCACATATCCCACAGTTGATTTCCCCAAACCAGCCTTTTTAGAAACTCAGCAAGATCGCCCGTGTTTTCAAGAAAAGCCAAATGAAAATTCAGTTTTAAACTCACTGTTTTAACACATCATTTATCGTAATTATCTTTCAAAAATCTTCTTCAAGCTATTAAATTTATTATTCATGTTATCTAAGTTTAGAAACAAAAATTGAGTTCTCTATCCTTATATTCTTCTATTTACCTAAGTTTGGCTTCTTCTGTAGCTTCAATATTTTTTATTTTGGCCTCAATTCCTAAATCTACTTCAGGTATACCACTCAACATCTGATTTGATAACATTTCTTCTGATTGTTTCTTTGAGGTTGTTCTTAAATGTTCAGGTACTGATAGTAAAGCTATTTCCTCAGGTGTGTGATACTTTTTAGAGTTAGCAACAACTTCATCCTGCTTTTCTTTTCCTACAATACATACAAAAATATTAATTTTTACCTATATATAATCGACAATTAGTACATTATTGAATTTTGTTAATCTATTTCAAATAAATTAACTTTACCTTTTCGTTTTGATAATTCAACTTCTATATACTTCATCATGTCCTCGTCTTCATCTCTTTTATTTGTCTCAACGGAAAATTGTGTTCCTATTCCTGTATCATAAGCATCGTCAACTTTCCAGTTACCGCTACTTAAAGCTTTCAAAGATACTAATCCTCCAATATCTTTATTGAAAGGATCTTTTATTTCATTGTCTGTTGTTATTTTTGTACCTAGTGCTAAACCAACTATGTCAACACCACTGGGTCGCTCTCTAAGTTTTTGTATTTCTCTCATTTCTTGTAATTTTGCAATAACTTCTGAATTATCTTCATCATCACTGTCTTCCTGTTTCAGACGCTTTCTAAATTGTTTACGACTTTTAGATTTAAATTTTATTTCTGTTTTAGCTTCTGAAGAATTCGATGTTTTTTCGTCACACATTTTAACAAGTGAATTCAGTTTATTTACTTAAATTCTAAATATGCTTATTACTCTAATTTAAAAGGTATAATCATATGATAAACATAACCTAAAAAACAATAATATCTGTTTAAATTCAGGATAACCAACGTATAGACAACGACAAATTATGTATGTAATACGTGTTGCATATAAT
Organism: Diorhabda sublineata; assembly: GCF_026230105.1. Classification (NCBI taxonomy): domain Eukaryota; kingdom Metazoa; phylum Arthropoda; class Insecta; order Coleoptera; family Chrysomelidae; genus Diorhabda; species Diorhabda sublineata. Next base: position 5,567,101 of record NC_079474.1, on the reverse strand, counting down.
AGTGGTGAATTGCACACATTGCATACATTGTTGATTTTAACAAACTGCTATTTGGTAATATCGCATTTTTTTTGTGGAAAATGTGCATTTCTAGCGTTTTATCCGCCTGTACCAGCGATATCTCCTCACAGGAAGCATGTAGCGAGCTCGAGCTTTTACATTTAATTTCTGTATTTTGAGCATTATGTGGAGAAGTAATGAAACTAACCAAAATGTGATGAGCTATTACCTGAGTAAAATACCTTGTAATAATTTGTATTCAACCTTTATTTGAGTACATATTAACCTCGGCTCTTCAGTTGGATATAAATACCAAAAAATTATTTCCAAATCAAAGAAATTAATGATTTTGTTGTGAGTGCGAGATTATAAAGAAACTTCACTTTGACCAGAATTATTATATTCCACTAGAACGTATTTTGACTATTTCAGTCTATTGTATAATTTAAATTAACCAGATAGATTGTTTAAAAAAATTTCTTTTATTTGCTACTGATTGGATTATAAAATCTGTTTTGAAAAACTTATTTTCAAAATCGCTGCTGGAAAGCTCATTTAGTATAGTTTTTTTGTAATATGGCAATTCCAGACCATTAGAGGGGATCTCTAGTTTCAATTACTATTATTTTTAGTTGATTGATATTATTTTTTTTATTCTTATGTTTATATACCGAGTATTGACTTTGGTTTCTGAAGATAATATGTATTGGAAAATATATTGTAGTGATGTGTTCACTATGATCACTTACATTATAAGTATTTTCAAAGTTTCATTTTTAAATTAAAAGCCGTGATAGAAATAACCAAAAATTTATTGAAAAAGTAAAACTTTTACATATATAATAGTATAATCTTGGAAAAAACTGACATACATTGTTTAAATTCAAAACTTTGGACTTCCACCAGGCCATTGATCCAAACTATATACACAAAAAAAAAAAAAAAATCAAAAATGTATAAAAAAAGATCAGATCAATGTTGCTACCGTTATATCTACTTCGCGACTTATTCGTAAATATCCTAAGCTAAGTAATAAAAAGGGTAGAGCCTTAAAATATTTATCAATTCCATAACTATATTTACAAAAATATTTACATAGTATGGAGCAAAAAAGAATAATATTTTTACATAAAAATAATAATGAATAGTTTGTATTACAAAAACTAGTTTAGTGACAATAAAAAATTGTTGAATTTACTTATTAAATCGATCAACAATATTTACATACAAAGTAATACATGTATCATAAACCGGAGCTACTTGGGCATCCCGGGGCTACTACTTGGGCACATTTGTATTTTTTTTTCTTTTTTAGTTGATTCTCGTTTATTGAAGATACTCAAAATGTGGACATACGAGAGGATCCCAGGGTTGTTCCTCTAAAATGCAGTTGAAGCCATTAGGGCCGGCATGTCTATTAACCTTTAACAATTCTACAACAGAAGCTTCTCGGAAGAAATTGAGCCCAGTTGGTCACCCAAAAGTTGACGAAGAAGAGGCCTCCATTACGCATACTCTTGGAACTGTTGCCAATTGGGGATACCCATAAACTAAATACAATGTAATGGTACTAATAAGAAAATAGAAAAACAAGGAAAAAAATGTCATATTATTTAAAAATAATATTCCAGGAGATGATTTTCTTAATAATCTTATTGTCAAGAACAATTTATCAGTACGACTGGCATAAACCAAGAGATTCCCCAACTTTTGAAGCAAAAGAGTCACCAATTCTGTTCAAGGAACACTCTAATGAAATCGACAAACCTTTGTCTTTGTGTATCAGATCTAATATTATTTATTTTATGGTAACATGGACATAGTCCTGATTTAAATGGAATTTATAAAGCATTTTATAAATGTCTCCAACTTGTGCATCCAAATCAATAATTTTTTGCTCAACAATTATTTATATTTTAGACGAAGCCTTTTAGTAATTTCGGTATAACTAATTATTTTCAAGACATTCTGTGAAACACTTTTTGACTTATTCGAAAAAATGTATCAGAAAGTAGCCCTGGTTTACTAAAAAATTACTTGAAATATTGTATTCCCACTTTATCAGATTCTTTCAAATATTATTTAGATTTATTTGACATATATTACTTTTGCACCCTAGTTTTTGGTCACTTCTTTTTACATAAAATATTCAACATCCCCAATATTTACATTAAATTAAAAAGAAAATAATAATAAAACATCAGTTTCAGTCACAACGTTAATCAAACATTGATATTATACTACTTTCTACCTAAGTTTGTCTATTATTTTTCATAAAATCAGAAAATATTAGTCATTTTTATTCTTGTGGAAAACTTTTCAAAATACGAAAAGAAAAGTATCTGATAATTTAAAATTAAAGCGTTCCGGAGCAAAGTGATCAAATTTTTTTTATGCAAAATGATGTATCATCGCAACATTTGTTACCTTCTCGATTTAATGTTGTTCTTGTCCTGGTTCGTTATTACCTGTTGGTTAAGTAATTATTTCATTTTCAAAATAAACTGCAAAGTATTTTCTCCTGATACTTAATACACTGTTTACACCAACACTCACAATTACACTATCTGAAGAACTGTTTAAGTTTCTGAAGAAGGTTATCGAAACGCTCGTCCAATAGTGTAATTGTGAGTGATGGTGTAAACAGTGTATTCAGTACGAATATCAACAACGGTTCCAGAAATTCCAACTTAAGTTTCTCCTGAAGAATTTGAAAAAATAGGAAGCGGGAGAGTGAGGCTCGTGTAAGTGGAAATGATTTTTTAAACAATACTGTTTGCGGACTTAATTTTTAGCTACTTTCTTTAGTTAGAATTACAACTTATATTCCTCTCACAAAAAATATTTTTATTTTAAAAATGTCACTGTTTTATAATATATATAATAAGTTTTGTTCTTTTTAATAAAGATAAACTAGAAACTTGAGTTACTGACCAGTTTTTTTCATTTTCCCGTAACTTTGTATTTTGGCACTTAGATCACTTTGCCTCGGTACGTTACTTATTATCAGACAAGTATTCCCAAAATAGTGAACAAAACATAATAATTAAAAGAAATAAGAAAACTATTTAATCAAGCATTAAATTAATTATCTGTCTTGATGAATATAGAGAAGGAAAGTTAATAAAACTCAGACCATCACTATCGGTTATTGATTCTTGTATATTCTGTGTAGACTTTCGTGGATCATATTTGATCCAAAATTAGGGATCTATCTATTCTCTCCTCCCATCCCCTAGTGAAAATACAAAATTTGATTCCATTTAGAAACGAAAAATATTAATAAGACCTACAACGTTTTACAATTTTCAGTGTTGAGTTCGACTGCTCGTGGATGATGTTGGTCTAATCGAATCTGTTGTTACTGTGGATAATCTAGGTGACGTTCCTACTGTTGTTCCTTTACTTTTTGTTGTAGTTATAGAATTAGTAGAAGTAAACATTTTTCCTGCTATACCAATAGAACCGTTGCCTAAAATTTCGTAATTACCTGGTGTTGTTTCTACTAATGTTAACGTTGAAGTTGGTACAGACTAAAACAAAAGAACAAATAGTTCATATTTGATATACATAATTATATACTGTGAAATAATACAAAACAAAAGTCTCTTTGAACTTTTGGAACAATCACTAGTCAACCAAGTTGAAACTGTGGCATTAGTCAAACAAAAACAAATAGACGCCATAGATTTAGGACTGCCGCTCCTAAGAAGAGGAGGATGAGCTTCATCCAAGTGAACTCTTTGTTTACAAAAGTGTTTATAATAGCTTTTGATTATTTTTCTTTGGAAAACCAACTAAATTTTATTTCAAAAAGTTTTTTTTTAAACTGGTATCTCTATACATGTATTATTAGTACAAAATAGTTTTGAAATCATCATTATTTAACATAGGTACTAGATAACCAGTAAAAATCACTAAAAGCAATTGAAGCAAATTTTTAGAATCAACGTCATATTACTTGGTAGAATAGAAGAATTGGCAAGTTGGCAATAGCCGGTGCCATTGAATGTTTGAAAAATATTATACTTAGTTGATTTCCATTGTTTTTTTAAAGTCATCAAGCATAGTTTTAAAACCACCACTCTTGGCCTCAGTTTTCTTTCTTATTACATCAATTCACAAGGGTTCCAGTTCTCCCTTGAAAAATTTTGACCATGAATTTGACTGTCATTTTGAGCGTTGATTAAACAAGATTTGGTTTGAAATACTGCTTTTTCAAACCCTCAAGAGTACAGTTGCAAGGATTTTTAATTCCAGTGTTTTTTAGTCGATTGATATTATTTATATATATAATCAAATTCCCTTCTATCCTTTAAGATGTAGGGCTACAATAATTTATATTCACAATATTTAATAACTTAATTGTATACAATGTTCGTACATTCTTTTTATTCATAGCAACTTCCTTTGCTTCGTTCCATATCGGCTTTTTATTCCTTAAAACTTTTCTTATCATGTCGTCCCATATTTCTTTTGGTCTTCCTCTGTTGCCCTTTGGATTGTCAAACTTTTTTCCTTGTCTTGAATTGCCCCAGCAGTTCAACGTCATTCTTTCAATGAATTCAGTTACTGGTATTACTTGCAGTTTTTCTCTTATACTATCATTTCTAATTCTACCCTTTCTTGTCACTTTTACTCTTCTACAATATTTCATCTGTGTAGGTAGTATTTTACTTTTTTGCTGATTACATAGAACCCACGATTCGCAGCAATATGGGTTCAAAATGCTTCTATTTCGGTTTTTCTCGACCTCTTATTCCCATCTGTTTGTAGTTCAACCTCTAGATATTGCACTATATTCACTTTTCCTATTTCTTTGCCTTCCATATGTATGTACATATATATGCATTTTGTAACCCCCGTTGTTTATTGTCATTATCTTCGTTTTCTTTAATTTTCATCTAGTACTTCGTTCCATATACTATATTTGTTCTTAATTTAATCAATTATATACTGAACGCACTACGTTTGAAGATGATATCTCAGTTATCGAAGCGTTCTTCAAGCAAGTATGAGAATATCCGTAGGTTCTAAATATTGGAAAATAGTAATAAGTTTCGTGCAAGTCCTTTTTGCTCTATAAAAGTTTTCTTGTCATTTATTAGTTCAAATAGTACGTGTTGCTGTTTTACCCCATTCTATAAAGCGATTTAAATTTATATTTATTGTAACAACAAATTATATTACGTACCTTGACGTTCTTTTGTGGTGCGGCGGCCCTATTCATGTAAACCTTTGTTGGTTTAGTGATGAATCTCTGCAAAAACAAGTATAGTAGCAATAAAAAAACTTTGTTTATCCTGTATACTTTTATAAACTACTATATAATAGTAGATTAGCAACATTAATAAAACAATATCACATTTATACATGATTTATTGATAAAGTTGACATTTATAAACTTAACTAGAAATTGTCATTGTGCCATTTTTGTTGTATTTATAATGGGATGATTAAGCTCGAAATGTGAATCATAATTTATAAATGAATATCCAACATTACCAATTAAAACATAATGAAATAATGTGATCTAAAAATTGTATGGTAAAATTTTAAATAAATGAAATAAATTATCTCATACTGGATTGTTGTTTAATTTAATAGTGATTTCTACGACTCTTAGTCTCAATTCGTTGGTGGAACTTTTAAGTCCCAATCACTATAGGGACTTATATTTATTAGAATTTACTCATAAAAGAATAACTGAGTAAATAGGCAGTCAAGTAATCGCTACAATGTAGAAAAATTTATTGAAATAATCACTTAAGTGAAAACGCAAGTTAAAATTAATAGATATGAATCAGCCAAAGGTAGATGTAATATGAGTAGTCATAGAAAAAGAAGTAATTTTAATTTATGACATAGGAGAATTACAATGAAGAAGGAGCATGCCACTAGCCTCAAATGGAAATGATGAGATAACAAGTACTTATTTTCCCATGAAGGCAGATTATATGTTACAGAAAACAAATCTCCTTTGTCGTGGCCTTTTTAATATCCAAGATTGGTGCCAAAAATTCTTTTCACAATTTGTTTATATTTAAAAGTTTAGGAGTCGGTACCGAATTCGATGTATATGGATGTGAATAGATAGAAAGACTTTCAGCCGCCTAAAAATTCAAGTATCAAAAGCGGCTCGTCACACAGCGAGATGTCATGATGAAGAAGAGAGCCTTTGCCCCTTTTTCAGTTCTATTTATTGGCACATTGATTCGAAAATGTTCCAGTTCTTCCTTGAAAAATTCTGATCATGACTTTCATGGGTTTGAGGAAAAACTTTTTCCATTTTTTTGAAGTCGAAGAACGTCCAGACCTACAATGTATCTTTGGACTAACCAAAGATGGTTTACCATATTCGTTGTATTTAAACATCAAAACTAATTTGAAATGAAATATTTATTAAATAGAAAAATAAGTAGTTTAACGTGGTTTCAATAATCCCACGCGAACGAACGCTGAATATTAAGACATCTATCTGTTTACAGACCGCTCTTAAAATACTGAAAAATCCTTTTGTACGAAAGGTTATAATTATCTAGTATATCTAATATGCTCATTAGAGTCACATCGATACAAAATAAAGTACATAATTTGATACCTTAATGGAACTCAAGTGTCCGAGTACACTCGGAATCAATCATCTATGATGCAAACATTTGTGCAAAATTTTTAAATTTAAATAACTTCAAAAAGGAAATTATTATGTCATACATTCCACTAGTAAACTATCTTCAAAGTTACTACATTATCTAGATATATTTTAACATTTTGTAAGCTACATTCTTTGGTACTTTTTTCAACTTGAAACAAAACTTAATATTCATAAGATGTTCAAGATCCACGTTTCACAACAGATACTGTAAATTCGATCTCATTAAAGTGATTTTAGTAGCAGACTGACAAGCGAACATGTTCAAACATCAGGGCAAGATACATTTTAGTTGAAAGCGTAAGTAGTTACTGGTACAAAAATTTATTCAACGTACTTTTTGATTGAATCTCGAATATTATATAATTCTTAAACTGTTGAATATACGTTAACCAACAAAAAGTATAGATGAGGGCTTTAGTCTTAAAAAAATATTTTAGGTAGAAAAAAATGGGAAGTGAAAGTGTGTACACAACATAATATTGTTGTGTGGCTGTTAAAATTGACATGGCTTGTACTCCTCTTTCATTAAAAACTTTCCCTAAGCATTGCCTGCACCTTTTACCCCAATTTGACGAAATAAAAGAGATTTTTAGGTATCATTTGTACATTTTTTATAGCAGTGTATATTTTTTATTTTAAATTATTATACTACTAAAATCTAAATCAAGATTCACAGAGAACTAAAATACTAAAGCCTAATATTTATAATTACAAAAATCAAAAACTAATAAAATTCAACAGCTTGAGCATTCGAAAGGATGTTCACATCGCATAAGAAGAAAACTCACCCCCACTCCTGGTTTGGGTGGTCCTGAAGGCCGAAGAACAATCGGTTGTGGACCGGATCTTGCCGGAGGTATAGCCCCCGTACCCGTTGTTTTTTCTATACTTTGCGTACATTTTCCGGCATGTTGGGGCCAATGTTTTTGTTGACATGGGTAATCACAGTAACTGGTGTTCCAGCAGCAGTAAAATTGTGCCTCTTTAGGACAATTGGCGCACCTAATAATAAAAAAAAAGCATTACAAAACCATGATTTAGTATATACCAAATATTTTGAAAGTATCTTCTTTACTTACCACTGTTTAGATTTCGCAGCCTCTACCCTACGTATCGTTTCAGCTTCACAAGATGCCCTTGTCTCATCTATGATTTTCGTTCTCTCTTCTATAATACTTCTCTGTACATCCTTAAGTATGCTACACATATTTTTCCTGATTTCTGCCATTTCCACGCTATGTCGATGCTTAATAGTTTCTATTTCCAATTTCAAACTGAGTATTGTTGCTTCTGGATTGTTGGTTTTAGCTAAATCTCCTAGGGATTCTATTAACATACCCCTGAAGTAATCTGTCATCTGAAAAATACACCATATAGAGCAAGAGCCCACCGTAAAAAGACCTAGCCCATAAGCATTGTGCATCAATGTGGCGAAATGCTACAGAAGCAGATTGCATCCGATTTTCACCAGGGTAATGTGGATCGATAATAAATCATAATAAAATTGAAACTCTAACAGTTGAGGACATTGTTTTGGTGGAGTTGGATGAAGTTGAAAATGATGACATTAATGATGATATCGATGATCGTAATTATGATCAGAATGATAATGATGATGTTGGAAATGATGATTGTAATGTATTGTGCTGAACAATATTCTGTACCTTAAAATGAATAAAATTGCACTTAATTTTATTTTAATATATTAATGTTCAAAGAACAATTTGGCCTAAGTTTGAAGGTGTTAATGCGTAGGTATAGTTTGTATAAACAAAAAAAAATAATTAAATAATCCGTGCCCAGTTGTTAACACCTGATTTACCGAGACACTAAGTGAGTTTCTTAGTGGTCACAGGTAATAGTGAAAGAAAAACTATATTTCAACCTTTAGTCTAAGTACTATGAATGTGAGTGTTAATAAAAACGGTTCCAGAAATTTTACTTTAAAAAATTCATACAATTTATATTAAATATATGAAAAACTTACCCTATGAGCTATAGAATTAATCCTTGATGTAACGTCCCCAGCTGTACTCGGAATGCCTTCTTCAAAATGTTGACTGATTATACCAGGAGGTCTAGGTTTCAATCTTGGTGGCGGCATAAGTAATAAATCGCTCACAGCCTTACTTACACTTTCAGGTATTAAGCCGTTCAGTACGGAAAATTCTTCATCTCGATGAGACTCGTTCGATATTGTATTAGATGAAGTAGGATTGTCACTAGATGTAGAAATGACTTCACTAGTTGACGTAGACTGTGTCACTGGTTCAGTTATTTCTGTAACTTGTTGCTGTGAGGTTTTCGTTGTAGTTGGCTACAAATCAAATCAATGATTTACTGTTGATCAAAGAAAAGTGGAGGTAAGTTCTTTATTATTACAATATCGTTTATTGATAAACAACTATTTGATCAGTATTCCACCCTTGATATGCTACCCTTTAAAATGGGAATTTTACTAAATAAAATATGTGAAAAATTCAAAAATGTTTTAATTTAATTGAATCTTCAACTGAAATAAAAAACTTTTATGTTATTTAAAAAAATACCTGTTGATTAACGAAGTCATTTAAACTGTTGATGGCAGGTGGTGAAGGGCTTTCTGATCCTTCATCATTATGTGGTATATAATTTTGGGACGTTTTCAGATTTGGAACTGTCTTGGCGACTGTTTGAGTTTGATGCAACGGAGGACATGCTGTTAAAGCTGGAGTTGGAGTTACCTGTATAAAATTAACATATAAAATAAGAAAGCAAGGTTGAAAATGAAATAGTATGAAAACATGAGATAATAATATATACATTAGAGTAAAGCTGACCAAAAGTAAAAGAGAGTGAAGCCATTGAAAAAATGATGTGCGCAAAATATGTAAAAGGAAATAAATATCTGGAACCATCATCAAGCTCTTAAACTATGAGACAAAAAAAGAAAAACATACATTTTGGCCTGAAGTTCAAGAAGAAATGTAGAAAAAATACACAATGGGAAGATATTGACTTGTGAAGTGAAGTGTCAAGAGAAACGTCAAGAGATACAAACTATACTACTATGAAGTGAGTCAAATTGAACATCAGAAACTATTGGTAATATTTTTCTGCACCAAGAGTTTTCTGAGGAGTTCTTGACAGTTAAAATATGTTCAGTTGTATATGATTTTTCCAGTTATACCATATCTAAAACATCATATGTCTAAAGGGTTCCAGTTTTCACAAAAGAAAATATGCCAAATAATTTTGTTGAAAAAAATTTGGTTAGGTTGGGAAAAAATTTGGGGAGTGTAATTGAAACCTTGAAAAAATTAAAATTTCCAAGTGGTTATTAGGAATATCTGAATTATTTATCAATAGATTTTTTTGTAAAGATCGGTAAAAAACAAATCGATATTTAATTTGGTAATTTTTGGAAAATTTGACATGGTTACTGAAAGTCAGTAAAACTTTCTTTCATGATACAATTTATTGAAAAGTAAAACAAAATAGAGAGTGGACAATTCTACTGATTTCTGATGCATTCGAAGGAAATGAAAAATGAAAACATGTCAAAATTCTCAAAACAAAATAACCATTCTTGAAGTAGACGCCAATTTTCGAGATCCCAGTATGATTTTTTTAACAAAGATTTAAAAAACTTAAGATGTTTTTCCAGTAAATTGAAGTAATTTTTGTTCTGACTTTCTTTGTTGTAAATTTCAACTCGAGCCCTTAAGACATGATGGTTCAGATATGTTGAAGTTATATTAAAATTCATCATAAATTCTAAAAATACAAAAAACTGTGTATTTAATTAATAAAAAATTCCACATTCATTTTTTCGGTATAACCAGACGTCATAGACAACTCAAAGCATTTCTGAAAACTCCTTTATACAGATTTTCAGAAAAATATTAGTAGTTTTTAGAATAAATGTCTATTCAGTTCATTGTAGCACATTTTGGTCCAAACTTCAAGACGAAGAGTTTCTAAAAAAAATAACTCTTATAACTTTCAAAACTCTTACCAACACATTTTTTGGTAAAATAGTTAGAAACAACTCAATAGACTATTGGACTGAATTTACAGGGGATTAATAACGATAAGCTACTTACCGTACTCAAAATGGGCGCGCAATAGTTACTTGGCATTATAATAACGTGACCCATAGCCATGCTTTGATGAGGAATAGTTATAGTCGAATCAGCTATTTTCTGATTATGTATCAGATTGAGGGACGGCTGCGTTACCAATGGAAGAGAAGTAGGCGGAACTATACTCGGGGCAGGTGAATCTATTACCTGTGATGATCCAGAACCGGATGGTAAAGTACTTGTAATAATAGGAGTTACAACTGATGTTGTATTGACATCAGTAGTTCTTACTGAAGGGTTCATAATAGTAAGTGTGGGTTTTTCAATAGTTGTAGTTGCAGATTTTGCATTGTTGGAAGTTATATATTTCTGAGATTGTCCGTCTCTTCGCAATAAAGATACTTCTTTTCTAAGTACCAGTTGTCTTTGAGACCCCTTAAAATAGCATGGCGATGGAAACGTTTTTCTGGCTCTTTGCTTATTGGCAGGAACGCTGTGGAGTTTAGCGAACGATTTGACGTATATCTCCCCTTCTTGAGCGGGGGGATTGGTGCTACTTCTTCTTCGTTCTGGTTTTTTGGGAGGAACTCTTCCGTTACCATGCGTGGCACTATAGTTTACAGCAACGTCATCTATGATTCTAGTTAAATTATCAACCACTTTGAATCTGAAAATATACATACATTAAAATTAGTTACATAAGTAATTCCATCTACAAGTATTTCCTCAGTCCTGACTATTTTTGCAGAATAAGTAGAGGTAATAGCAGGTCTGGCTCCTATAGAGCTGCAAGGTAGCAAGTGAAATAGGACACCAATAGACAATCCGATTGCTTCTTAATACAAGCACTTAGAGGCCATGGATGTTTTCGTCAGCACCTATATAACAGGCGGAGATCGGACATATCTAAATGGAGTGGAGGGCAATGCCGGACATACACTTTTCCTCAGTTCCAGATGGGAAGAAGTAAGAAACTTATGAACCCAGAAATGTGGAAGAAGTCAACATGATGGAATGCTTTTTTGGATTAGATAAGTCCTGGAAATATATTTATGAAGCGGTTCGGGCTATAATAGATACTAAATCATAATGAAAGATAGCCTTTGCGATGAAGTAACGCGAGAGCAGACACCATTGTAAAGTGCGAAAGTTCAGAGAGGTTTTAGTCTGTGAGAATTATAAACTACTATATAATGAGTGTTTAGGTTGTTTATCTGTATAGAGAAAAAATCGGAGATACAGGGCAAGCCCTAAAATAAGTAGAAGAAGAAACTCGAATCGCGAGCAGTAGAGTGTATTGAAAATAAAAATTATTTGGTAGAAAAGTATGTAAATAAATTACAGGTGAAAAACTAGTGTGTGTAATTGAAGTTATGCACCCATTAGGATGAGTAAATAAAGAAAACATTCAATCGCAAAACACGGTGTTATATCATGATATTCCAATACAGACAATTTGAAGATGTATGTACCAAAAAGACGTGTGAAAAATCATATTAACGACTTACTAGTAGTTAAACAACTTGTTATCGAGTAATCTATGTGCCTGTATAATTTAGTACAGTATATTAAATAAATTTACTAACCGTTCTCGTTTTTCTTCAGCTTTAGATCTCGTTCTGATTTCGTTTTTCTCTTTCTTTTCTAATTCCACCGTTTTCTCGTGTATATTTAACGCCGATAAATATTTTCTTTTTTCTTCCATATTGTATGTATCGTCTATCATTTCATAATCGCTTTCCGGTTCGCTTTTTATATCTTCTGGAGCTATTTCTGTTTCTCCAGTTTCACTAACAGGCGCAGATTGATATTCCATTATTTTTTTGTCTATTTGCTTTTCTACATTCGATAATTTATCTTCTTCATCTTTCCTGTTCAGTATACTTTCAATTGATACAATTTTTACTAATTTGGCTGGGCTTTGTTGTTCATCTGATGGTAATTTTCTCTTTTTTGTTTCCTTTGCTCCAGAATTGTTATCTGGTACTTCACCTATGCTTACCATAGTTTTGTTTTTCTCTTTTAGTGTTATATCTTTTAATGATGAATGTATTACATCAAAAATATTTTGTTTGTCAACTTGTATGGATGTTCTAGTATCCTCTTCTTCATCTTCTTCGTCCGATTCGTATTCCTCTATTATATTTATTACATTTTGATTGGAAGTATTTGAGGATCCTTTTTTTTCTGGTGTTTTGTCGGTTTTTCCTGGAAGATTTTTCACCAATATAACTTCAGATGTGTCTTGTTTTTCAGTATTTATTATTTTTTTTGTAACTAATTCTTCAACAATGTCTCGTTTCTCTGGTAGCTTCTCTTCTTGTTCAGAACTGGAAGGTTTCACTGATAAAACTGATTCCATATGATCATACAATTTCTCGTTAACTCCTTTCTCATCCAATATAATTTTTGCTGTGTTGTTTACATTTTGTTGCTTACTTGAATCTTTTATATTTTCAGTAGAATCAATCTCCATGTCTTCTACTTCAACAGTGTTTACTTTGTCTACATGGTCTTTGTTACTAATTGATACATCTACTTCTTGTTTAGAATCGGTATTACATTTTTCTTTGACTGTCATAAATTCTTTGATTGAAGGTTGAATAATTTTTAAATTTTTTTGTTTTTCGTCCACTAAATCTATCAAATCATACGAATTATCAGCATTTTTTTCCTTCATAGAGGAATTTATATCACCGTTTAAATGAACTTTTTCACTATTACTGGTGGAAGGCTGGGAAATATTTACAGGACTATCAAGTTCTGTAATTTTTGACTTAACTTCTTCAATTTTTTTAACGTCAGTCAAACGTTTAATAAGTTGATCTGAGATTTTCAGTTTATTAGGTGATATGGAAAACTCGGCGTTATTTATATCGACTTGTATAGGTTTCTTCTTTATTTCAATACCACATTCGCTTTCCGACCTCGAACTTTCACCATTCGGAGGACTCATATTCTCCAATATACTTACACAACCTAAATCGTCATTACCCAAGGTGATTTCCATGTTTTCTGACATATTTACTCGGTTTATTTTATCAGAAATATTCGATATACGACTCGAATCACTTTTGACGCTTTGATCGCTATTTCGACGAGTTTTTGGTATCGGTAATGCCTCTTCAGAAAGATGATTTTCAGATGGACGACGTGGCAACATCTTTAATTTACCTAAAGAGAATTGAAACAATAAAACACAAGTTTGGTAAAAAAATTATACTTACCAATAGAATTATTCAAGTTTCCCCTAGTTTTTATTTTTCCTTTGGGTACTGTAGTGTCTGCAGATACATTAGATGGAACTTGAGTATCATCTAAATCTTCTTCGTCTTCTATACTATCACCGTCCAAGACTTTTTTGTCACTGAACGCTTTTCTGCTTTCCAAATCCAATTCGGATTGCATATCGTCATCGGTACCGTAACCTTCCATGGTTGTGTCATTATCAGTTACAGGACTATTTACATTGGAATTACTACAATCGGATTCTTCAGATTTTTCTTGAATATGATCGGATTTTGAATCAATCGTTTCCTCTTGTTTGCATTCCAAAGTTTCTCTGAGAGATCTTCTTCTTTGAATGATTGATTTATATTTCGGTAAGAAAATAATTAGTTGTTTGGACATATTTTCTGGATCAAGTTGAGTTCTGAACGGCGCATAGCGAAATTCTCCGTAAATTTTTTTCAAATTTTCAATGTAAACATTCAGTTCCTAAAATAATATAATTTCATTTAAGGAACCTTTATGTTCAATTCTAGATACGAGTGGGGAAAAATAGTCAAAATAATAGACTAGTTGAAGTAGATCAGATTTCCATAAACTAGCTTTGAATTATGTTTGCAAAATTAGCAATAGAAACGTTTACATTCTAGTAAATTACTTAAAACCTTAATTGTCTAAACAATACATAAGAAGGTGTTTTATAAACAATAACAACTATCTCTAAAAGTACTGTCATACATGTATTTTCGCATTGGTATTGTAATGACTGTAGAATGGATACAAAAAGATCCTAATTTTTCCACAATTAATGTATTATAATTTTTTTTGCAAAAACATCCCGAATTGATAAAGCAATTGTCAAACTCTAATATTATCGAAAGCATAGACTAGTAAATGGTTTATAATATTATCCAATGTAAATAATTATAGAATTGATCAATTTAAATGGATATATCAGAGTAATAAATATCAAATCTGGCACATAGTTAATTTAGCGTCAAAAGCAACAAGTAAGCTATTTTGCACAGAAAAACTATAATTCTTAATATAAACATAACTTCGGGGTAAAAATTTGGCTGTTAGCTAGAATATTTTATACTCTTAAAATGCCATAGATCAATACAAGCCATTAACGTAAGTCTTTAATAAAGTTTTATCCATCAGCAAGGAGCATTTTTAAGTTCTGGACATGAACAGAACTGGCACTGGCTAAACGGGCTTGAAATTAATACAAGTTAATCACATCAAAACCTGGAAATTAATTGAATTTAATAATACAGACCTATAAGCATGAAATCTTGCACAAAAAACTATTACCTAAGCACTAATTGTCTAAATATTATTCTTGAGCTAAAATGTGGCTATTGGAAGAACATCAATAAAAGTCATTAACACAAGCTTTTAATAAAGTTATCATCCGAGGTTTGGCATGGGGAGGACTAACGAAATGAGTTCAAAATGTTACAGTACTTTATAGTAAAATCTATTAAGTGATTAAGTTGAGTCCTACAGATCATTAAGCATTATATCTTGCAAAGAAAATTATGATCTTGAACACAAATAATCCAAACATAACTTCCGCGTTAAAATTTGGCTTGCAAGAACAGTTTATAAACTAACAGTGTCATAGATCAATAAAAGTCCTTATCACAATCCTTTAATAAAGTTTTGTCCATCAGCTCTTTGAATATCTTACAAGGAGCAATTGAAGGTCTGGTATGAAGGTAACTAACCAAATGAGATTAAAATATCCAACTTATTAATATGAAAACCTGCAAAGTGAATAATTTGAATGATACAGATCAAAAAGCATGCTATATTGTGAAGAAAAACTATTTCGTACATTTATACAAGTCTTTAATAAATTTTTCTTAAATAAGCTTCTCACATCTTCTTGGATGTCATCGAAGGAGTTTTGAAGATTTTGCTTGAGGTGAACAGACCAAATGAGTTCACATTTGGAGCAACTGATGGTCTGACATAAAGATAACTGACCAAATAGGTTTAAAGTATCCAAGTTATTATTGTTAGAACCTAGTATGTGATTTATTTGAATATCATACAGACCCATAAGCATGCTATCCCCTGCAGAAAAACTGTTATAATGTGGGTAATGGCAAAACATTCACAATCTAATAATGTCATACATCAATTGGAAGTATTAATACAAGCCTTTAATCAAGTTTTTTGACCAAACAGTGTTTTGGATGTCATCTAAGGTGTGACATGAGGAGAAATGATCAACACCTGGTAAGTGATTAAGTTAAATTCTACAGACCACTTAAATTGCTACCTTGCAAAGAAAAACTATTTTGTTCAACACAAACAATATAATCATAGTTTTAGACTAAAAATTTGGCTTTTGGCACTGTATCATAGATCATGAAAAGTCCACAGCATGATCGTTTAATAAAGTTTTATCCAACAGCAAACTTTGGTTGTTTGCAGAACATTTCACAACCTAAAAGTATCGTAGATCAATACAAGTTTATACCGGAAATAAATGAAAAATATTTAATTTATTTCGATATGAAATATATTTGATAGTGTGTGAATAGTTACTATTATCGTATTAAATGAATAATAGAGATTTACCTCCACAGATTTCTCAATATCAAATCTTTTTTGCTTAAATGTGTTCGGATCTTTTTCAGAATACAGATAACAATCTCTCCAATGTACCCAAGCTCTATCATGTGCTCCAAAAAATCGAACGTCTACCATACCAACGGAATTGATGGACATGGCTTTTGCTGGCCAATAAGGGAATCCTGAAAAATGGACATGTTCATAAAAATAATAAAACCAGATGATTGTGTTTAACTGCAAAGGTCTCAAAACCAGTTAGATATTTAAAAATTCGGGTTGCAAGAAAAGTTGAACTTATTCTACTTTCTTAATTTTATACGTTTTTTATTAGGGACATGATATCCAGGCTTTGGAAAAATTGATGTGGTTTTCCTCAATCAAATAATTGTTCCAACACCGTTACCTACCTGTAAGCTTTTTTAAAATAAATGGTTTCAAGTACATGTATTAAAACGTTGTTTTTAAAAATCTCTTATAATACCAACGCTTTTCTATATATGACGAACAGGATGCAAATAGGATTAAACAGTTGTTTTGTTGTTCTTAAGAATGCAGAAAAATTAAATGTTTCAATAGCTTTTGAAATAATAAATTGAACATGTTATAAAAATGGAACACCCCTCGTATGTAAAAATATATTCTAGAGTTGTTTTTATTTTAATTTACCCACGTAATATATATACAGAAGAAAGACATTCCAAGGACTAAAATGTGAACTGAAAATGATGATTATGCAATTTGAACAATCAGTAAGTGATATCGACATATTAAATGGTCAATACCTTCATAGTAAAAATTGATATATTAGTACGATATTGTTTATGTAGTCTTTTCACATGATACTTATCAAAAAATGAAGCCTGAAATTGGTCAATTGGAATTTATTGAATTACCTTTAAAGTAAGACACTATCAAAATGAAAACTTCATTCACTATACTCATTAAAACATTTCTCAAGCACAATTTCAGTATATTGTTTTTTATCTTTCGAAAATTAGTTCTGATTAGTAAAATTTCAATTTTTGAAAAGAATTTATATCAGGGGAATAAGGTGATTGCCTGATAAGAAGAAATTCTTTGATATTGTTAAATACTACATATTATTTGATTCAGTAAGAATCTCCTATCACATTCCGACTTCTTTTGAATGAACTAATTCAATGTATTTGTTTAAATTTGAAAATTTGCTTACCTTTTAATTTAGCCCAAACAAGCATGTGAGGTTTCGGACATACTTCAACAAACCATGTGGATTTGTTAACGTTGGCTTTCAAATAACAGCTGGGACAGTTTTCTATTTCCATCATTTCTTGTTTGCAAATTTTAATCATACTTTTGACAGCTGAAGTTAGTTTAGACTGAGCTGAAATATAAATTTTGTAAATCACATGTCAAATTTGATACGCCTATGACTTTTTTCTACACTGCTAGTCTAGTTATTAACCCTCTGATACAACCTTTTTTTTATTGTTTAGAAACAAAATATTTTCTAATCTACATTTAAAAATCTTATGAACTCCATTGATTTATTAGAAGTATTTTTACAAACTGTATTAAATTAAAAAGAAAATTGAATGTTTCAGATCCATTCATGGAAATTCCATATATTTTTAAATGCATTACATTGAAAATATTGCTGATTATGTATCAGGGTTTAGATCAAAATAATTCCCAATCAAAACTTTTTTATGAGACACCTTTTACACCATACCACATCACTTGAATACATTTAAGCGCGTAGACATTTGTTCAACACTTATTAGTATTGACTGTCTTATCAATTGGTATCAAACAGTGTTAAACCACTTTATATATTGGCAGTGAATTTCTTTTGTTGATAAATAGTACTAAAATTAAGTACATTTTTTTATGTAAGTTCTATTAATGTAAAAATTATTAAATATTTGTTATAGCACTTATTACAAAAAAAATACCAATTTAATAACATGCCAATTGAAAATGAATCCCTATTTTTCGTTAAAACTAGCATAGAAATTAAGATGTGGAAATGATTGATTTTAAAAAAAAGTTTAAACCGATTGGTTAATTCGAAAATTTTAAACAAAAAATAGCACCAAGTAAAAGATAACATAATGGAACAATTTTTTATGAATACAATACCCAGCAAAATTAACGCATATTTTTTATTTTCTAATCTTGCATTAAGGTACCTTAACATGGTGCAAAACAACGAGCAAGAAATTGCATGCAATTTTCTGTAAAGTCAAAATATTTCATAGATTAAAGACTACTTGACATAAGGCAAGTCAACGAGCAAGAAATTGTCTGCAATTTTCTCCAAAGTTAAAATATTCCATAGATTAAAGGCAGTTTGACATGGTGTAAGGCAACGATCAAAAAATTGCTGCAATTTTCTCCAAAGTCAAAATCTTTCATAGATTAATAAAGGCAGCTTGACATGGTGTAAGACAAGAAACTACCGAGGTATCACAAAAAAATTCAGTGTAATTTAAATAGGAAATAAAAAATCAGGATGCGGCACTTCTAAATATTGGTAAAAACTTTTTTTGGCTCATCTTAATATTCGTTATACACCAACGGGCACTTAAATTGAACTTGTCTCCTCGTCATATCATTACTTATTCCTTTCGATATACAAGGTGATTCGGGAGGAGTGCACAAAACTCTAGGAGTGTATTATAGACGTGAAAATAATGTAAAAAAACTCATATGTTCTTATCCGATTTTAATTTGTTTTCAAGTTATAGCATATTAACAAATAAACAAATTATCCATAAAAATGTTCTTAATCATAGCGTTCTTTCAATAAATGTTCAAAAATATCGCCATTGACTTCTAAACATTTTCTGCTTCGTCTACGAAGAGCGTTTGTTGCTCTCTCAATTGATTCATTTCTTTCTTCTTTAATATGGGCTGCAGTATTCTCAATTCGTCTAATCAGTG